>NW_022196471.1:0-299634 GCF_008641045.1 Pistacia vera
ACTTCTCAAAGGCTGGTTGGCAAGAGAAGGCATCTGCAATAAAGGCTGCTGGGAAGGCATGGTACCAAACAATGATCTCAGAGAGGTTGCTGGCAAACAGAATTCAAAAACTTCTCAAAGACTAGTTGGCAGGAGGAGGCATCTGCAATAAAGGGATTGTGCAAAGGTGTTAGTGACATTAAACTCTTTGGCATCAAAAAGTAAATTAAAGGCAGTGTATGGGAAATTCTTGTGCTGTGGCTCTTCTTGCAGCAACCAAAAGCCTTGGGCCTGCAGAATCATTGTAAAGAATTGGATCTGACATTTGGAAGATATATATTTTTTTTTTTTTGTCAATATAAGATATCTCATTAGCAGTTTGAATTTACTATGTATGTATGGGAGATATCCTGTGCTTATTTTTTATTTTGTGTTTCAATAAACAGGTTACATTGATGTCTCTTATATTTTGATTTGTGATGAATTAGATTGATATAAATGAGTGATGTACAAATGTTTCCCAACCACAGTCATTTCGAAATTAATTAACTTAAAGAATGGCATGGTACCAAACAATTACGTATATGACCGACCACGTATATCTCTTAAACGACCAAGACTTTTCCAGATATGATCACTTAAGCGATCTCAAATCGCTTAAGCGACGAAGAGTCTATTACGAAGCATCGTTTAAGCGATACATAAGATCGCTTAAGCGATTACCCATCTAGGCAGATGTTCATTCTGCCTTGGCCAAGATCGCTTAAGCGATCCCAAATTGCTTAAGCGACAGAGACTTATTTAGGAAGAATCGCTTAAGCGATACATAAGATCGCTTAAGCGATCATAGATCTGGGCATATATTCATTCTGCCTCGGACAAGATCGTTTAAGTGACTAAGAGTATTTTAAAAAATCGCTTAAGCAATACAAATGGATCGCTTAAGCAATCATAGATCTGGGCAGATTCATTCTACCTTGGCCAAGATCACTTAAGCGATCAAGTGATCGGATCAGGCTGGTCGCTTAAGCGATCACCGATCGCTTAAGTGACCAGGAGTAAAAGCAAAGAATCAATTAAGCAATACAGACGGATCGCTTAATCGACCAGAGTAAAAGCAAAGAATCTCTTAAGCAATACAGACGGATCTCTTAACCGATCGTGTAAATACAGAGGATAGCTTAAGTGATCCTATGTATTCGGATATTATTTATTGTATTTCAGAGCATCGGTTAACCGATTAACTCTATGCTAAACATATAGGGTTTACAATTCGTTCACTAAACTATAACCGTTATTATATTTATATTAAACATATAGTTCTTTTATGTCATATGAACATATAAGGTGTAGAATGTTTACGTCTATGCTAAAACTATAGGGTTTACGATTCTTTCAATGGACATGACTGTTTTATATTTATATTAAACATATAGTTCTTTTACGTCAGTATGAACATTAAGGTGTAGACTGTTTACGTCTATGCTAAACATATAGGTTTACGATTCGTTCAGTGGACTATGACCGTTATTATATTTATATTAAACATATAGTTCTTTTACGTCAGTATGAAACTGTAAGTATAGACTGTTTACTCTATGCTAAACATATAGGGTTTACATTCGTTCAGTGGACTATGACCGTTATTATATTTATATTAAACATATAGTTCTTTTACTCAGTATGAAACATATAAGGTGTAGATAGTTACGTCTATGCTAAACATATAGTGTTTACGATTCGTTCAATGGACTATGACCGTTATTATATTTATATTAAACATATAGTTCTTTTATGTCAGTATGAAACATATAAGGTGTAGAATTTTTATGTCTATGCTAAACATATGGGGTTTATGATTCGTTCAGTGGACCATGACCATTATTATATTTCAAAGGTAACCATGGAATCTTAGTGAACATAAAGGGTGCATTTGGTTGAATATTCCTATAAATATTACAAATCCTATTCCCAAAATATTTCTTTGTTTAATTATTTAAGAAATATCAGTATTTTTTTAATAAATTTTAGACCCATTAACTGAATTAATTTCATTAATACTGCCTAAAAAAGTTTAAAAAGTAACAAAAACACCCCCACCCACCCAACTTCCCAGATTCCGGCTACCACCAACGGCTACAAATGACTAAAAATGGCCAGTAATTCACAGATGTGACATTTTTCGGCCAGATCCGCAAGCCACATCTAGTCGTCATCGACTTTCAAAGAAATGGCCGAGGTTGACGGTCAACGACGGCCAAAAAATTTGGCATCGTTGACCGAAAACGATGCCAATTCTTGGGCATCATTGACCGAAAACGATGGTCATATATTTGGCCATTGCAGACAGCTAGATGTCAACTTTTCTATCCGTCAACGTCCAGATCTAGCCGTGATCAGGCCTTTTCCAGCCACATCCGTGGTCGATCTGGTCGGAAAAGACCATATCGACGCCATATCAACCTGATTCGACCGCTATGCGTCGTAACACCCTTTCCCAGTAGGATTCCAGCGATGGTGGCCAGAATCTGGGAAGTTGGGTAGGTGGGGGTGTATTTATTAAATTTTAAAATTTTTCGTTAGTTGATTAAGCGATCGTACTAAAAGGGGCTTCGTTTACACAGGGTTGCTTAAGCGATCGTAGATATCGCTTAAGCGATTCTTTTCTTTTTCACTTGGTCGATTAAGCGATCGTGGATCGGTTAAGCGATCATGTGATTGATAGAATCAAATCGGCCCAGGTGCATGATCGCTTAAGCGATCCGAGATATCGCTTAAGTGATTCTTGTCTTTTTGTTTTGGTCGATTAAGTGATCCGTGATATCGCTCAAGCGATCTTGTTTGAAAAACCCTTTGTCACTTAAGCGATATACTTAGTCGCTTAAGCGATCATGGGCAATATATACTTTTCCAGCTTTTCTCCTGAATTTTGACAAATTAAAATTACCAACACGTATTAATTCCATACTTTCTCCTCAATTTGACAACCTAATTCCAAACTAAAATCACCAACAAATATTTAGGCCATGTAACAAGAAATATAAAGAATAATTTATTAAAGGTAACAATAAAATTTATAACATCAATAATTGAAAACAATAACCTTATTCAACGTTGGCCTTCGCAACTCCTGAATTTCATCTTTCTTCGAACCTTATTCTAGATCTGCAGATTACTTCTGGCAACTTCTTCTCTTGTAGCCAGGTTGCTTGCAATTGAGCACTTATTCATCTTTCGGGGAACCTCAGAGGCTGATGGAATTCGCTTAACTCTTTTTCGCCCCTTTATTGTCTTCTTGAATGGCGGATGGATGATAATGTCAACCAACTCTGGCGGCACTACCCACTGCTCTTCTAGAGGCACTGGATATATGTTTCTGAATAAGCTAGCATGTAGTGATCTGCCATATAGAGAGGGAAGCAAATTCCATGTAAATTCTTGAACCAAAATCTAGCTTTCGTTGGTGTTTCAGTGCTGCTAGTGCATGAGGACAAGGTAAACATTGAATGTCAAGCACTTTACAGCTGCAAGTTTACTAACAAGGTTAACTAGGGCATTCGGACCATAGCCGCGCACAGTGAGCTCTTGAGCATTAAGAGGATAGGCAAACAGTGCATTTGACAGTTCTATACATTCTTGCAATAATTTTTTAGCTGACGGAACAAGGATTTTAGTAAAATTATCTGACTCCGCATGACGCTCATGGAACCACCATGACAATGTTCTCTGGATTGCATAAAAAAGTGCAACTATTGGAAACTCTCTTTCTATTAACAACTTCGAATTTATGGACTCCACTATATTCGTGGTCATGACATCAAACCTTCTTCCAGGAAAGTAAGCTCTACTCCATCGTTCGAAACCAACATCATGCTTAAGATACTTAGCAACTCTAATCCTTAATTCGGATTTGCTGGAAGTGCTCCTCGAACCATCAACCCGATAAGCTTTTCCTGCCATGTAGTATGTCTGAAGGAGGCCAACACACTTAAACTTTTGTTTTATATTCTCACCATACATAATCCGTGATGTGCTTGACGGTAAATAGTGGCAATCCCCTTCTTTATAGAGTTGTGCCTATCGGATATTATGCACAACTCGTCACTGTCAGGCACTATCGTACGTAATTGCTGAAAAAACCAAGTCCACGACTCGTCATTCTCAGAGTCAACCACACACCATGCAATAGGATATGTGTGATTCTCGCTGTCCTGTGTAGTGGCCACCAACAATGTACCTCCATACTTTCCCGTCAGAAAGCAACCATCAACAGCCAACACCTTTCCTATGTTTACAAAACCCCTTATAGTAGAACCGTAAGCAACAAAAAAATATTTAAACATCATATTCCTGTCCCACTTCAAAGCCGTTTGTCAACTCAAGCATATAACGGTACGCTTCTAATACTGCGTACTCGTGATCCAGCGTGCCCCTCACAAAATCTTATGCATGTTGTCTCCCTTGCCAACATTTCCAGTAACTAACAACACATCCCAACTCTGTGCACACAAGTCTCTGAATGTCTTTAGGAGATGGACATTTCCCTTTAACGAACCGACTTTTGACAAATTGTCCAATAACATCAGCGGACGCTTGTCAATGCTCACTTGAAATATGTCCCAAATCACAAGTGTGCTCACGGGTATATGTGCTACGAATAAATTTTTCCGACTCCGCCAACCTTCTACAATAAACCCGCCACTTGCACTTTCAGTCACGACATGCAACCGTTACAACCAATGAATTTGACTTTTTGGTGATGAACTCAAAATTACCTCTCACGGCAACAAGTTTAGCTTTCTCACCACTTTCTCTTTGTTGTTAAATAAATACCCTATGTGCAAATCTGATCCATCCGTAAAAACATGAGCTGATTCACTACTACCTCCAAGTGCCCCCTTTGAACCTGCATAAATGACCATAGTGTTCTCTTCCTTATAATCTATGCCTTCTGCATAATCTGTATTTAAAAGAATCTCTACATCTGTGGGAACATCTACAGGGTCCTCCTCCTCAACATTTTCATTTTGCCCCCCGATCACCAACCTCTTCTACAATGTCCTCCTCGCCACCCAATTCACCGTCTACTCTTGATTTTTTAACTAACAAATCAATGGCCTCGTAGTTCAAATTAAAACCAGGCAAATATCTGCCTACTTCCTCATTATCCTCTTCCTTTGAACCAACTTCCAACGGTTTTTCTACAAAAGAAACCCTTAAAATCGGCCTCGAACCATTATCGGCCACATCAATCATATATAACTTCACACTTTCATCTAACTTTAATATAGCAGGAGGTACCTTATAATGTTCAGGAACTCTGCTTGAAACATACTTTACAACTATATCACTACGCGAGCAAATCAAATTACCTCTCCTAATTATTTTATCAATCAACTCATCAAAACTAATCTCTATGCTCACAAAAATTGGTATAACTTCTTTGCTCTTCCCAATCCACTTCCAGCTACTTTGTTCCCCCATCCACTCACCAAAATATTCAACACCTAAAATAACTTGTTCCATGTGTAATAATAGCCAACTACCTGTAATGCAAGAAAGAAAATATTCTTAAATATTGTACTAAGGGTTCAAATATTTTAAAAAGAATATGCACAGTCGCTTATATGGTCTGCTGTATCGCTTAAGCGATCATGATTATTTATACTGGATCGCTTAAGCGATACACTTGATCGCTTAAGTGATCTTATGCCACTTACTGATCGCTTAAGCGATCTGCTCCTATACACCAGACTTTTATCAGATCACTTAAACGATCTATCTGCTGCATACCTGATTGCTTAAGCGATCTATCTGCTACATTACCAGATCTACCAGATCACTTAAGCGATACATCAGATCGCTTAAGCGATCCATCATACCCAGAACACATTTTCAGTCATCTCCACCTACAATTGATCCATCATACCTAGAACACATACCCATAATCAATTTTCAACAAATTTCACTCCTTTCAACTTGCATTACATCAAACACAACCCAACAACCTAAACAACTAAATCAAAATCATAACCCAAACCCCATCCATTATTAAATCTTTGTAAATCTAAATATAAAATGTAAAAAAGAGATACACATACTTAGACGAAATGTCAGGAGGAGGAGGAGGGGGATATTTGGCAGAGAAGATGTTAATGGTGGAGGAAGAAGAAAGTGTTAATGACAGAGGAACAAGAAGATATAGAGGAATGAGGAAGAAGAAGATATAGAGGAATGAGGAAGAAGAAGATGTAGAGGAAGGAGGAAGAAGAAGAAGATCCAGAGGAAGAAGAAGATGTAGACAAAGCTAAGAAGAAACAACAACCAAGGTAGAGATGCGTTAATGGCGGGAGAAAGAAGAAGGTGTTTAGGTTTGTTTGCAAGAATTTTGGGTTTTTGGAATATAATATAATTTTTAAAAGATTATATAATACTTCATTAATCTTAATTAAGCACTAATCAAGTTTAATTACTTTTAATTAATAATATGGCTATTTAGTTAATACTTTAAAAGTTGATAGTCTTTTAATTAAATTCAAACTTCAAATGACCTTTTAATAAACTGCCCCGTTAGTGGGCGAAACAAAGACAAAATTTGCAAAATTTGTTTAGGGGGCTGTTTAGATAAATTCGTGGGGACATTCAAAACTATTCTTCTGCTAATAATCAAAATAAGAAACGGGTATTTTGACCCGTGTCCAATCAACCCGGTTTCATTACCATCAAGTCANTTCTCTCTCTTGTTGTGCCGCCGTCGTCTCCGCTGCTGGAACACCTTCACTGATCGGAGGATCCACCGGAGCAGCCATTGAACTGCTTGCATAGCCGGACTCTACGATTCGAAGAGGCGTTGGGTTTTCCTCCTCATTGTGAATGTCAGCCATGAT
Organism: Pistacia vera; assembly: GCF_008641045.1. Classification (NCBI taxonomy): domain Eukaryota; kingdom Viridiplantae; phylum Streptophyta; class Magnoliopsida; order Sapindales; family Anacardiaceae; genus Pistacia; species Pistacia vera. The sequence continues at coordinate 6,867 of NW_022196471.1, forward strand.
TTTAAGAAAGGAAGAAGCTTTATGATTGAATTTGGGTGTGAAAATTTGTCAGAATGTAGACTGTTATCACCAGAAATTGCGCAGAATGCGTTTAGGGATTGAAGATATCGATTTTTGTCTGAATTGGTTTCGATTAAGCGATTTAAATGGGTGGAGCTCTTTTTCAAATTTCAAATTTTAAATACTTTTATTAATTAATTTTGTTCTTATATGTTTTAATCTTTTTATTTTAACCCATTTTACATGTTTAATGGATCCTAACTATGCCACGTTAGCTTCTCTAAATTAAAAAATAATGAAAAACTTCAAGGCCATTTTCTTAAATCGAAACTGGGATGGCCGGCCAGCTAAATTTTCTCATCGTATCATAACAAACTCTGCTCAACAGTCAAAACCCTAAACCCTTCTGCTTCCTCTAACGGCAGCCATGGCGAAAACGGACACCAAAACCAGCAATAAGAAGTCGAAAAAGAAGAAGAATGCCGGCCCAAAAACAGTGGCCATGAAGAACAAAGCATCGAACGCCAAAAATCCATTTGAAACCATTTGGTCTCGACGCAAATTCGACATCCTTGGTAAGAAGCGAAAGGGCGAAGAGGTTCGTATCGGTCTCTCTCGGTCTCTTGCCATCCAGAAGAGGACAAAGACGTTGCTCAAAGAGTACGAACAGAGTGGCAAGTCATCCGTGTTTGTGGATAAACGAATTGGTGAGCGAAACGATGAGTTGGGAGAGTTTGATAAGGCCATTATGCGGTCTCAGCGCCAGCGTCAGGTTTGTTAACTAAGCGTTGTATAATCTTATTTTGGAGTGTAGAAACCTTTACAGAGAAGTTTATTTTTTATTTTTGTATTTGATAGTTGAAATTGAGCAAGAAGAACAAGTACAACTTATCTGATGAAGAAGAGGATGAGCTTGAAATTTCTGGGTTTGGGCCATTTTCAGAAAGAGATGATTTTGAGGATGAAATGATATCTGATGATGATAACGATGATGATGGTGATGGTGAAAACAAGAGTATGTTTTGCTTTATTTTGTTAAGATACTATGCTTTTTGTTTAGATGAAGCTGCCAGCGTCAGGTTTATAATGATTTTGTTTCTAGTTTCAGTTTTAGGATATCTATATACTCTTCATGGAAGACTAGTATTGAGTCGCCATTTTGAGAAGGAATGTCAGTTAATTAGCGAGAAATATTTGTGAAAAAGAGGGAGCTGAACGTTATTGAGCTCTGATCTTCCTTGGTGTTTGTGTGTTGTCAGGCCATTTGTTCTATAATTCCTCAATTTAGCTTTATAATTGCTTTTAATTTTGTCTTAATGGTTCCGTTGTATATCTAGTGCTGTGTTCTGTTTCTGAATTTTTTGGACCTATCGTGTTGGAAGTAGTAGTTAATGTTGATAATTAGATTGCACTATGACACTATCCATAAAAATAATAGTCTAACATATATTATCTGAAACCCTCTATATCTTTCGAACATGTCTTTAACTTATTTCTTTTCTTCGTTTGCCTTCATTTTACTTAAATTCAAATAGTGATCACATGTGGTGAGTTTGTTTAGTTGATATACTGACGCTATTTTTTCTGTAGATGTTATAAAAATTTTAAGTGGCTTTAGTGCTCATAATTTTTTCCTTGATTACTTGGTTGCCCTTTTATTTTAGCAATCAACATTGTATTGTTAGTTTTTGTGATTGCCAATTGCTTATCATTTGATTACAGTCAACTTGAGATTTGATCAATAGTATTGATTATCTCCCTTTTTTTTTTTTTTTTTTTTTTTTTCAGAGAGCTCAAATGTCTTAAAGCAACTTAATTCTCATAATAATACACATGACCCAGTCGAAAGGGATTTAATGGAAGGAGAGGAAAATGTAAGTTTTTTTTTTTTCTCTTTTAATTTTTATGTCTCATATCTGCTTCATTTATACACTTATAAGATCATTTTCAATCTTGCTCTCTTTCTCTTCAATTTTTTATTGGGTGATATATGAACCTTAACATTGATACAAAGAGATGATATTTTTGTTGCAGAAGCATAAAAGCAAGAAGGAAATCATGGAGGAGGTTATTTTAAAGAGCAAATATTTCAAGGTGGTGATTCAATTTATGTTATGAATTCTGGCTTATTGGTTCTTGATCTTCTGTAGATCTTTAGTTGTTTATTTCTCTTTTTCTTCGCAACAGGCACAAAAAGCAAAACATAAGGAAGAAAATGAACAGTTGATGGAAGAATTGGATAAAAATTTCTCGTCTTTAGTGCAATCTCAAGTGCTATTGTCAATGACTGAACCTAGTAAGATGAATGCTTTGAAGGCTCTGGTCAGTAAGGACATTCCTAATGAACATGCGAAGTTGGATGGTCAAAAAATAGACACGTTAAATCAGGTATACTTTTGACGGTTCTAGATTATTCAAACATTCTGAATGTTGTAATTTTATTTACTAATTACTGAATTTGCTGCTAATTTTATTTCCAATCTTCCAATGCTCTGGATGTTGTTCCTTTCTAAATCTCCTTGGCATGTCATGTACTTTTCTGATTGTTGAACTATCATCGTAAGACCTTTATGCATACATCCTGAAATTGAAAAGAGAAGGAAGTGTTTTGTACCCTTGTTACCCAGGTCCTAAAGCTTTCTTTTTTTCTGATATAAAGCTGTAGCTTTTGCTCTTGATATCTGTTTGCTGTTTTTGGCAGGAACAACCTGATTCTTATGACAAACTTGTGAAAGAGATGGCATTGGACATGCGTGCACGACCTTCAGACAGGACAAAGACAGATGAAGAAATTGCCCAAGAGGAGAGAGAACGACTGGAGCGATTGGAGGTAAGTTGCATGGCTCTCAACTGTATGTGCACACTCATTCTTGCATGTTGATCTTACTTGCATTCTTGCCCATTGTTTATACTCTTTCATTCTTAATTTTTGGTTCCCTGGTAGATCAATTGCACCTCCTTCTCCAATTAATATTAGATATGCAAAGTATGCTATTATAGAAGTTTACAGTATTGAAAAATAATCTTAATTCTTGATGGTGAAATATTAAATTTGAAATAAGTAGCCTGCAACTTCAAGCAAAGTGGAATCTATGTAAGCTTGTGATTGCCAAACAATTGGACTAGACCCTCATCTCCACTGATTCCAAGTGATATGGACCTAGATCATGTAAGTTACATATAGCATTGCTTGGTTGCCAGTTGTGTTTTAGCGCATTGTATAAGTTTACAAAGGTTTTCTAATATCAGCATATCAACTTAGAAAAACGAAGATAGAGATAAAAAAACTTTACAAGCAATGTTTCCTTTGTTTTCTTCAACAAGTATATGATTAGTCTTTGGGTTGATGTGCTGGCTTTCTGTGATATGAGCATGTCTGTGCTATCAAAATTAGTTCAACCATGTTTTTATACAAATGACTACAATCATTTTCATGTCCAGTGTCATAACATTAACTAGCTCCACAACCCTTAAAGTGAAGATCTAGCACGATGCAATACTTTTGAAAGCCATCTTAGAGAAGATTAAACAACTAATTAAGTAGAGGTTTCAAAAATTAGAAATTCAAATAGTTAAATAGCTGTTAGGTTGGCTTTTTGATAAGATGACAATTATGGATGCTTTAATTTCCTAAGTTTCTAGATCTTATATCGGAGAAAAAATCTTTCATTAATGTCAATCATAGCCATCTTCAAAATTTATTAAATCCCTGGTGGTTTTAAATCCCACTCTGTTAGTTATGCAGCAAAATGTTAAGATTGTGAGAATTATTTAAAGGACATTTATTTGGAAATGAAAGATAGTAAAATGAGAAATTAAAAAAGAAAGAGAATGAGAAGAACTGAAGATGTATGCATGAGCAAGATGAGGTGCTGATGGGTAGTAAAGAGAGAAAAGAAAAAAGTGGCGAAGTCAGAGGTAATAGAGGAGAGTGATATGTGAGAGGTGAAAGAATAGGTACAATGCATTAAAAATTATTTGAAGTGTGCAGTGCCTCCATGCATGATGTTGGCTGGAAGGCACAAAATGTACTTTTCCAGCAACCTTTTCATTTCTTTAAATGTTAACAACATACAAAGATGCTTAACCATGTTAGTGGTCCTATAAATTGCAGAAAGCAGAATAACTTGTTCATTATGTACATGTGGCTAGATTTTAAGATTGTGAATTACTTTTGTTTTTAATCATCTTTTATCTACCATCATGTTTAAAACAATATAACTTGTTCATCAATTATCTTTAAACATTCACTGCTTGGTTTAATGGTAATATGTTTTATTTGAAGAATGAACCGAAATATTCTAGTTAACATGTTGTGATTAATATTAAGTATTAGGATTCTTTTGTCTTTACAGAGATATGAAATTTTAGTATTTTGAAAATTGAAAAAAATTATCTCAATTTTTACTAAATTACTTTTCCATAACTTAGTGAATTCACAATTTCAGGAAGAGCGTCGGAAGAGGATGCTTGCAACTGATGACACTAGTGATGAAGACAATGAAGCTGATGAGAAACTGTCTGCCCAGAGGCCTAAATCAATGTCCGGGGATGATCTTGGTGATTCTTTCTCGCTTGAAGAGCCTAAGGCTAAAAGGGGCTGGGTAGATGAGGTTCTTGAAAGAAAGGATACGACCGAGATTGAAGATGATGATTCCTCTGAGGATTCAGATGATGCTGAGTCTGATGGTGTTGATGAAGGATTCAATGAAGATAGTGATGCAAGTGAAAAGACTCTAACTTTGAAGGACTGGGAACAAAGTGATGATGATGATCTTGAAAGAGATTTGGAGGAGGAAGAAGAGGAAGAACTAGAGTTAGATGAGGAAAATGATGACAGTGATGATGATGAGGAAGAGATAGAGCCAAGAGGCAAGAAAAAGTCGAGGGGCAACGCTCATGGGGAAATTAGGAAAAGTGATAAGGAATCTCTAGATATAAAGAAAATGAAAGTGAATCATACTAAACTTTCAGGTCAACCAGATATTCCTTATATAATTGAAGCTCCAAAGAGCTTGGATGAATTTTTTGCATTACTGGATAATTGTTCTAATGCTGACAAGATTTTGGTTATCAATCGAATTCAGGCAAGCAATGCAATTAAATTGGCTGCAGAAAATCGGAAGAAAATGCAGGTATACAAGTTTTTGCAGCTTTCTGTGTGCTCTCTCTCCCCCTCTCCCTTTGTGTGTGCATGTGTGTGCGTTATCTTATTTGTGTTCATGTTTCTTCCTATTTAGCTGTGAGTGGACTTGGGTGAATTTCTTAAACTTAATGCCCTGGTTTCTTATAGTTGGTTTTCAAGTTCATAGAGCAGAAAACCCATTAACCCATTGCTGGTCCATTAAGATAGATGATATGGTACGTACATGATTAAGGTTGTAGTCATGAAATCTATATGATTTTGTTTTTTATTTTTTAAATAATCAGTTAAATTATCACAGCAAGGGATGCACATCAAGACCAGTAAATGTCATCCATATGGTTTTGTCGTAGTGGTTTAATTATATCTTTGAAATACATGCTTTACCATTTTGAGTGCTCAAAAACTTAAGAAGGTAGTCAGTGACTTGAAATTGGTCTGGGATGTTGGATAACAAGCAATGGATTATTGAGAAATATGTAAATTTTTCCTCCATGCAGTAGAGAGCTGAATATTATTCTTGCATACTATGAGTTTTTTTTTTTTCCTGGTACTTATATCATGAGGGTTCTGATATGATGCCGTCAGAATATCTGCTTTTGCCTTCTGTCATTATGACTAAACTTTAAGTAACATATTTGCCCATTTCCAGGTATTTTATGGTGTGCTATTGCAGTACTTTGCTGTATTGCCAAACAAAAAAGCCCTCAATTTCGAGTTGCTAAATTTGCTGGTCAAGCCACTGATGGAGATGAGTGTAGAAATCCCATACTTTGCTGCAATATGTGCTCGTCAGCGAATCTTACGGACTCGAACACAATTTTGTGATGCTATCAAAAACCCAGGTTTGTGATAAAATAACTGAGGAATGTCACTCCTATTAATTATATTACGCCAACTTGGTCTTATTTTGGCTTCTAACCAATTATATTTACTATCTGCAGAAAATAGCTGCTGTCCTTCTTTGAAAACATTAATTCTTTTGAGGCTGTGGTCCATGATTTTCCCATGTTCTGACTTCCGTCATGTTGTAATGACTCCAGCAATATTATTGATGTGTGAATATCTCATGCGTTGTCCTATTGTGTCAGGCCGGGATATCGCTGTTGGTTCGTTCTTATGTTCCATGATTCTCAATGTATGTATGCCCTCTAATACACTTTTTTTTTTATCATTAGATAGTAAGATTAAATGCAAAGGGCTTTAACGAATTGTAGGAGCATGGTCTGTTCCATCAGCTATCCATACACTTCACTTGCATGTTTTAACCTGTGGTTGCTGATGGAAGGTGCTCGAGTGCTTCTTTGGCCATTATCACATGCCAATTAGTTTTTTAGGACTTGTTATCACGCCCCTGCTTGTCTCAGTGCTATATCTGTTTATGCACCCTTGTCACTTCCAAGCATGCTGCAGTTCTGATGTTCAATGGTTGCCATTGATATTAGCAGCAGTTACCTTAGTTTTGATTTTTTCTTTTAAATATTTGATTTAACATATTCAATTGATACCATTCTTATTGGACATATTTCTTAGTACTCTTTTTCATCAAGAATTTTTCTTGCTGGGTTTTATATGACAAACAATATTGCAGGTTAGTAGACAATCTAAGAAGTTCTGCCCGGAGGTGATAATATTTCTCCGAACTGTGCTGATGGCAGCTACTGACAGAAAACAAACATCACATCAGGAGTCTGAGGTATATGACTAATTTATAATACTATCATACATCTTGTCACGCTTCTATATATATGATTGAAGTAACTGTTATCCTCTCTTTTCGTGGCAGTTTTATCATCTTATGGATCCAAAAGCTCTCAGGCCCCTGCTGTGTATAAGGGATTGTGTAGATGATGTTAGTCCTATGAATTTTCTCATAATAATGGACATGCCGGAGGACTCTTCTTTTTTCAGCTCTGACAACTTTAGGTTAGTAATACTTGGTACATTTTTCATAATATGTATTTGAATATATATGAGGCTTTGTCCACACATTATGGCCCTTCTTCCATCTTTTTTTTTTGAATATCCAGTTTATTGTAAATTTTGATGGTTAAACCTTCATAAAAGATCCTTCTTTTAGTGGTTATATGGGCATTAGAATTGAAGATTCCTGTCATTTGACTTTTCTTCCGGAAGTTTGTTTACTAGATGTTTGCTACATTTAGGTTTTATTTGACTAGCATGAGTATGATGATCTAGATGTAGATTTAATACAAGTTGCAAGGATACTCCATAACTTTCTATATTCCACTTATGTACTGACAAAATAATATATTTTCCATATAGGGCTAGTGTGTTGTTGACTGTGATTGAAACCCTTCGAGGATTTGTCGACGTTTATGAAGGATTGAGTTCCTTTCCGGAAATCTTCTTGCCAATTGCTATATTGTTACATGAAGTAGCACAAGTAGATAACATGCCGTCTACATTGCAAGAAAAAATTGAAGATGTTTCTCTACTTATTAAGAAAAAGGCTGATGAACATAGCATGTTGCGGCGACCATTGCAAATGCGGAAGAAGAAGCCAGTGCCCATCAAATTACTAAATCCGAAATTTGAGGAGAAGTAATTCAGCCTTTCCCTACTCACTTTATCTCTTTCTCAATACCTTAAAATTAATTATGTTGGATTTTGCTTCTTAGATTGGGTTGGGATTAATCATCTAACGATTTCATGGTTATACAGCTTTGTTAAGGGCAGAGATTATGATCCAGATCGTGAACGGGTTGAGACAAGAAAGTTGAAAAAACTTGTTAAACGGGAAGCTAAAGGTGCGGCTCGTGAATTGCGTAAAGACAATTATTTCTTATCTCAGGTAAAGGAAAGAGAGAAGGCAAAGTTGGAGGAAGAAAGAAATGAGAAGTATGGAAAGGCAAGAGCCTTTCTCCAAGAACAAGAACATGCTTTCAAATCTGGGCAATTGGGTAGAGGCAGGAAGAGAAGGAAATGAAGGTCTCATCTGTAGTTTGTATTGCTTGCGTGCTCCTCTCTTAGCATTTTTCCTGAATTGTCAGTTGATTTTGGGACATATTGTATTATTGATTCACTTGCCTGGGTATATTTTGAGGCTGCCATCGTACTCAAAGTAGACTACTTGAGGCTAGCTGTATAGAAAGTGAGGTTTTTTGCTGCTTGTATTTTGATTCTCCTTTGCAGTGACCTAGAGTCATATAAAAGTTATAGCCATAGTTTGAAAAATTTAATTACTCGGTCTGGAGATGTTTTCCAATTTCCAGTTTGTTTAGACGAGAATATTCTGCATATCCAAGCATCAGCATGCTAATAAGTCACAGAGAAACCACGTCTTGGCCGTGTTGTGAATCTTGTTTCTGGCACTGGGTGTTTCTCAGGGTGATGATGGACTTTCTAGTTCTAATTATGAATGAATATAATTGATAAAATTTGGATTTATTATACAAAAATCCTTTTAAGTACAAATATGAGTACCAAATGTATACATTTTTAATAGAGTTTCTATTTTAACGTGCCTAATATATCCTATATCATTATATACTTTCATTTGATATTTCTCTACAACTGAGAAGAACATAACGACGAACATCACCAAAAACTTATTGCTGTATATTATAAAGTCACCAAGGGGTACTTGAGAGTAAGCACCTCCCACTACTTGATCAATGTACTTATTTTTGGCATACTTGATGTTAATCTTCGATCACACTCTAATTTCATATTCAAGCTATGGAAACTATTTTTCAGTTTTAATGTCGCATTTAAATCCTTAAAGTGTGCTGTAAATTAAACTTTTAAGTTAAAACTTACCATTTCTCAATTTGAGATTTAAGGCGGAGCACCTTAGGACCACCGACCAGGCAGGGCATTTGCCGCGTTGGCCTTGGAAAAGCTAATTAATATTTCAGATATTTTTTAAATAAGTTATGCTCATGGCTCCCTACATTTTTTATTTCAGGCCCCCACTAAAATATTTTAGCATATGCAAATGGTTTTATTAATCACACCTACTTTCAAAAACACGCTTTTATTTATGCTTTTAATATATGTTATGTTTCTTGTTTCGAATGTAATTTTATTTATGCTTTTAATTTTTTTTATGCTTCTTATTTCGAATGTAACGTTCAGAGATAAAATTCATTCTCATTTGATTTTACTTTCAAGATTGTTTGGAAAATAAATAAATAAATAAATAAATTCTTGTTAGGGCCAAAAATCGTCCTTGGCCCAAATAGGAGAACGGGACTGAATGAGGAAGAGACCATACCCAATCCCGATGCAGCCCTATCTGGATTAGGCCCATTTGATACGAGATACAATCGGCCCAAACAATCAGGTCCAGGCCTCCAAATCCTAGTTCACTTCCTGGACCTATGAGCAAGTCTAAAGCCCACGGTACCCACAGATCACTTTCCTATTCCAGATCGATCTCCTATTCAAGGTCACCTTCCTATTCATGTCACTTTCCTACTCGAGGTTATTTTTATGTTCGGGATCACATTCCTATTCGAACACTGGTAAGACAGCTCACCATCGTCCTAATTCCTCTAGGGTTTGTATCAGAGTCACACTAGGACTCTTACTCCCACTAGGACTGGGAGACCAGACAGTCATTATATAAGCAGAGACCAGCCCTCTCACAAGGGAGATTAGATTACATTACATCTTCTCACCCGAAGCTCTTACTTGAGAGCTTCACATTACTACTGTAGTCATAGTCCCCGACTAGACTTCTGATAACGTCTCTACTCCCTAGCCTTTACCATACTAGCCTCTTTCAGCTTTGCTGACTTGAGCATCGGAGTGCCTACGGCAAACACCACCCCGGTGTTTTCCGTTCGCTTCACGCTTGTTTCTCTACGTGTACAGGTGCAGCGGATTGCTAGTGGCCTCAACCTCACGGGATCAGACTCTCCTTCCGTACAGGTAGATTTTTACGTCTATAATTCTAAAGCATGATCAGACCATAGGGTTTATTGATATACGGTTTATGAATGGAAGAGAAAATTTAAATTTTAAATACATATAACTATTTTATTCTTCTTTAGTAATATTTTTAGGGATAAAATTGTAATTAAAAAATTTAATGATAATTGGGGTTAAACAGAAAAAATATGCGAGGACTCCTTTTAAATATCACAGTCAAAACATTATATAATTATTCAAAGATATTTATACTACTAAATGAAAATACAAAAATTTAGTCATAACTATAATTTTAACTAAATTATTATTCAAACTTTGCCTCTCCTCAACAAATTTTATGGCTCGGACACTGCCTCAAGTATTACTTGAACTCCATATTGGGGGCAAGTTGTGAGAGCCCGAACCGGAGAGTGAACATAAGTCGGTGACAGAGTGAACTTGTAACGTTGAAGAATCAGTGAGACTGCAACCTTTGCTTGTGTAGTTGCAAAGTTCATGGCTTCATGCCCACGCAGGTCCTTGGTCCCAAACCAAATGGAAGATAGGCCGACATATTGTTGTTTGTAGCTTTAGCCACCCCTTCTGCATATCTTTCTGGTTTAAATAAGTGAGCATCTTCTCCCCATATTTCAGGATCATGGTGAACTGCAAGAATCGGAATTAAAATTTCAATATTAGCTGGAACTAAGAGCTTCCCCAATTTCACTTCTTTATTTGTTTTCCTTGACAAAGCAGTAGGAGAGTACAGCCTTAAACTTTCATTGATAATCATACTCATCTACACGGAAAAAATGAAGATAATTTAAACAATAAGCTTAAACAAATATTAATAAACTTTTGGTCTTAAGTTGTGCTTAATTTGCTTACAGTCTTTAGTCTTGAGATGCTATCTGGACTTGGAATCTGTTGGCAAGATAATTCCAGAACCTCTTTCCTACCTCTATCTTGCCAATCGGTATGAGTTGCAAGAAGAAGAATAGTCCAGGAGAGTAGGTTTGTCGTCGTTTCATGTCCTGCAATGTAAAATGTTTTGCACTCATCTATCATGTCGTCTAAAGATATTTTCTTAGTCTCGTCCTTGCTGTGATAAGCCTTTAGTAGTTTTCCAAGAAAATCACTTCCATAGCTATCCAATTCCTCTGTCTTCACATTCTCTTCTCTCTTCTTTAATATTTTCATGATGGAGGCACGTACACCTCGTTGGAGTTCGTCTGATTCACTTTCATCATGTGTTTTCCGAAGTATATTGCAACAATCGAAGTTTTTCATGTATACCTTTTACTTGTGCTTTGGCTCACTCAAAATCCAGTTAAAAAACACACAAACAAATAGAGAAAGCCACAAAGATCAAAAGAAAGTAAATCTCACCCAAGTCCAGGAGTTATAATTTTGAATTCATTTTTGGAAAAGATGGAAATCATCCTTGTCAGCATCCTGAATATCTTCGCCCCTTCCAAGTAGTTGCTTCCAAAAGCTGTCCTGGAGATTATATCTGACGTTAAAACATTAAATTCATTGAAAACATCAATTTTCGTCCCTTCATACTGTCTCCATCTCTCAAGCATTATGTTCACGCTGGCGATTATTGTCGGAATCATGCTCTATAGAAAAGAAACCATAACTCATGTTCGAGGCGATCAATTAGTCTTCAATTTTTTTATTTCAATGTTCTAATATAAATAAGTAATTGAGAAAACGATGGACCATAATTCACCTTCAAGCTCTCTGCATGGAAAGCATGGTTAGCTAGCATCCTTTTCTTAAACCATTCTTCACCTTGGCTTGTGGCAAGCCCCTCCCTAGAAACTTCTCCATAAAACCTTGAACCTTCGTTTTGGGGAATGCCCCCTCTTTATCATTCTTTAGTATCTCTTTGATAAGCTCAGGCTGAGTGACTACTAATTGAGGTTGTGGACCATACCAGTAAAGGAAGTTCATCCCTACAAAGAAAAATAATATTTCGTAATGTTGGAGACTCCGATTGTTAAATGATAATAGAAAAGTTCAAGGAAAATCATAATACCATATAGCTTGATCCAGGAGTAAATATGTGGAAGAACCATAGGAAAAATGTGATGTGATAAGTCCATTGGAAATTGGAATCATTTTATTTCTGATTTCAATGATCTCTTTGGTGTTTCCATGAATGAATTTATAAGAAGGACCTTTGATACCTTGCGACCTCATCTTACACTGTATGCAAATTGGAGTCCACCAGAATTTGTAGAAGAAGTTGATGAAAAGTAGTGAGATGAGCAACAAACACAAACAACCTGAAATGAAGATCATGGTCATGGTTGATTTTTTAAGACTTTTTAGATGGGAAATCATTGTAATTATGAAATATAATAAGACTTTGTATTGTTTATATAAGACTTTGAATTGTTTATATAAACATTTAATTAAATTAATGCAATTATATACCATGGATATTATTTAATTAATTAAGTACATAAGTATAATGAATTTATTATATATAGTAAATATTATTTAATTAAGTACACAAGTACAATGAATTTAAATTAATGTTTTAATATATATTTAGTTGATTAATTCATATTCAATTAACTAGATTGGTAAAATATAATGAATTTTTAGTTGATTAAATGTATGTTTCTCGAATCAATAATACTAGATGTACAAACAAATCTTTATAAGATTTGTATACAAACTGATGTGGCATAAAATGAATAGATGAGTGAATATAAAAAGTCAAAATCATTATATTCACTCTTTCATTTATTTTATACCATATCAATTTGTACATAAATCTTTGTAAAACTTGTTTGTATATGTAACATTACTCGTTTTGAATAGTATAAATTACTAATTTATTGATTAATTAATACATTTTTTAATTAATATAATTTATATGGTCCCAACGATATTAATTTATGACTCTAGTAACTTTTGGAATGATGTTATATTAAATAAATACAAATTAATTAAAAAAAAATTACCTTTCTTTCTAAACACGCCATGCATATAATACAAAGTCGGTTACACTCTGTTACCCTTGCTATTTAAAAAAAAAAAAAAACATATTTAACAGAAATTGACATTTATAACCCTAAGATATTGACCACCGACCAGGCGGGGCATTTGCTGCGTTGGCCTTGGAAAAGAGATGGTCACCAAATTATTTTTTATTATGATAATGGGGGTTAAAGTGTCAGATTCGGTAAATGTGGTGGCCAAAAGTTAAAAGTGCACATTTAGGAGTAGAAATGACATATTTTTATGTAAATTTGAAGAAAAAAAACAAAAAAAAAAAAAAGGGTGGTGGCCACCTCAGGCCAACAGATAGCTCCGCCGTTATATACTCCGACATTGAGTTTCAATACAAAAATGTATTAATGATTTTGATTAAATAAAAACTTCAATGTGAAAATTACTCATTAGTTTTATTTGTCCATGGGCTCACTATCAGTAATACTATTTTCAGTCATAATTATTCAAAAAATAATAATAACAAAATCATATAAACAATAAATAACCAATTCTATTTTATGTATCGATATAAAATATATAATAATATTTAGAATTAAACTTTTGTAACATTACACTCAAAACATGATAATTATTGAAAATACTTATAACAGCAACTAAAATCACTATAATTTTACTAAATTATCTTTACTCTTAACTGTATTATTATTCACAATACTACAATTCTTCTAAAAAATTATCCCAAAATTCATAAATTTTGGAATGTGATAAACTGATAATACACATATATTACATTTGGGATAAATAGTATTACTTCATCATTTAACTTTGTCTTTCTTGGACAAGTTTTCAGGCTTGGCTGTCACCGCCTGAAGCATTATTGGAACTCCATATCGGGGGCAAGTTGTGAGAGCCCGAATGGGTGAGTGGACATAGGTCGGTGACAGAGATAGAGTGAACTTGTATCGTTGAAGAATCAGTGAGAGTGCAACCTTCGCTTGTGTAGTTGCAAAGTTCATGGCTTCATGCCCACACAGGTCCTTGGTCCCGAACCAAAAGGGAAATAGGCCGACATATTGTTGTTTGTAGCTTTAATTAGCCACCCCTTCTGCAAATCTTTCTTGTTTGAATAAGTGGACATCTTCTCCCCCATATTTGAGGATCATGGTGAACTGCAAGAATTGGTATGTAAATTTCCATATTAGCTGGAACTAAGAGCTTCCCCAGTTTCGCTTCTTTATTTGTTCTCATTGACATAGCAGTAGGAGAGCATAGCCTTAAACTTTCATTGATAATCATACTCATCTACACGGAAAAAGGGGAGGTAATTTGAAATAAACTAAAACGAGACTTTTGATCTTTAAGTTATGCTTAATTTCCTTACTGTCTTTAGTCTTGAGATTCCGTCTGGCTTGGAATTTGTTGGCAAAATAACTCGAGAACCTCTTTCCTTGCTCTTGCTTGCCAATCGGTATGAGTTGCGAGAAGAAGAATAGTCCAGGAGAGTAGGTTTGTCGTCGTTTCGTGTCCGGCAATGTAAAATGTCTTGCACTCATCTATCAGGTCATTTTAAGATATTTTCTTAGCCTCGTCCATGCTGTGATAAGCCTTTAGTAGTTTTCCAAGAAAATCACTTCCATAGCTATCCAATTCTTCTGCCTTCACTTCCTTATAATTTTCATGATGGAGGCACGTATACCTTGTTGGAGTTTGTCTGGTTCAATATCATCATGTGCTTTCAAAAGTTGTGTAGGACTCCACACTTCCTCTCACGGTCAAGCTCATATGTTGGGTCATGCATCAAAATGTTGGCTTTAACTCCCAGTAGGCTTGAATATACCTAATCGGTGTGATTCCAACACTCCCCATCACAATTAAGCCCATATGTTAGGCAATGCATGTTTTGATAGAGGTAGTTGTTGGCTTCAACTCCTCACCCGCTGGTTAAACACTTTGATGCGATTAAATCAACCTTAGCAAGTGCACTAGTCGTGTTCAAGTAATAAAGTGATGAGTTTGAGTATCGTCCCACAAAGATCAAAGCAAATATTCGTAATTACCTAAAACTACTTACACGTAATTTGAGAAAACGAATTTTTAGAGTGTAAAACTAATGGATTAAAATTAACTAAATTAAACAAATAAATAATGTGAAGAACTTTGTAGTATTAATGAAGTTATGGTACAAATTTTCCCCTAACTATGCTTGACAACTACTATTAAAACCCGTTTGTGATATGAATTGGTAGGATTCCTCTAAAGTCAATTATCCTTATTTAGACATAATATTCAACTTAATACATATCCCTATTCGGCTACTCTAAAATTAAGAAACATAAAATCATTAATCTCTTACGATTAATTCACCCTATTCGGTTATAAATTAGGTGGACCACAAATTAATTCTAGAATCTCTATTCGATTACTTCTAGTTTTAATATGTTGTGCAATGTTATTCCAATAAAAATAATTATGAATATGAATTAAGCAATAAACACTAACTTCTCTATTCGAAACATCATCAAAGTAATTGAATCAATCTAACATTCATAAAACATTAAACCTAAACTCTTACACAAATTCATAAACATAAATCTGGTATTAAAATAAAAATTGTTCAAAACATAATTAGGGTTCCATCCTCCCTTAACAAAAGAGATTTACTACATCCTAAGAATAAAGAAATAAATAGAGAAGAAAGAAAACATATTCACGCTTGAAAATAAACAAAAATCAAACTCTTAAATCTGATCTTCAGTCTTCAAGCCCTAAGAATGCGTATTCTCCTCTCCAAAATATGCAAAATTCATCATTTTCAGCTAATCTCAATTATACTTAAATACCCTAAAGAGTGTAAGGAAACGATCTAACCATGGCAGCAGAAAACAAAAACAAAACAACGACCGATTCCTTTTTAAGCCAAGATCAGGGTACAAATATTATAAATAATATGTTAAATCAAAAAATCTGCAGTAATATGAACGATCAGAGTAAATATTACAGTTCATACACACGCTTGGAGGCTCCTTCAAACTTGTCTCTGACTGGGTTCGCTATCAATTCAAAATAGAATCGAACCAGCAGTAATCCACACGAAGATAACCTGAAGAGCTAAGAGGGATTTGCTAGAGCCTCTTTAGCTTCAAGAACCAAATCAAAAATCAAAGAGATTTTGATTCAATGACCAAGGGTGGTGTGAGATGTAGAGAGAAAGGAGGTTATTTTCATTTAATAAAAATGAATTCTCTCTTTTTAAAATCACAAAACACATGCACTTATATAGTGCATGTGAAACCCTATTCCAATGAGGAATAGGCTTGGGCTCCAACCCAAAAAGCCCCTATGTCCAAACACTCCCAATCATGATATTTTATTTTAATTATTATTATTTCAATTAAACTCAATTAATATAAATATATTAACATTTAATAATAATAATAATAATTCATTTAAATATATGCGTACATATATTTAAATATAATATCACTTATTTAATTTTAACATCAAATTAAATATAGGCAACAACCTCAACAAATTTAATTGCACTGTGAGATTACCACAATACATTTTCGCCCTAAAAGACGAAAACAGCCCTTGCAACTGATTCTTAAATTATTTTCTATGTGTGTGACCCGTAGGCTCCTCATCATACCGGTAGTGAGTAGTATTGCGATTAACATCAATTAATCATCTCACTACACACAGACCAAGATTGGCCCCTAGCAAGACATCATGGCCACCCGATAGATTCGGATTCAGCAAAATTGCTACCTGTCAACGATATGGTTACCGTGCAATCAAATCCTTTTATCATCTGTTATCTCATCGAGACTGAATTGAGACCGAGGTACAAAAATAATGTAAACCTCAATTACTTTTGATATGTTTGTATTCAGTTACTGGACCAATGACCGGAATAATAAATTAGATTGAGCAACAACTTAATCCCACTGTGGCCACAGTTTTAATGTCATTGCCATTTACTGAATTGCGTCATGAGATAACTTCTCCCGTACCCAGGAGTAATGAATCCTCTGTCGATCCACCATAGTCTTGATACATTCCTTGATGTAGCCAATCACTATAGTATTGACAGCTTTGAATAGAACTGCATTGGGCTAGTGTCAAACTACACAAATCAGTGCAGAAGGCTCTCCAGTGATCTCAAGTCTAAGGATCACATGCACCACCATTCGTTAGATGATTTGTTCCATAGACACTAGGGTTATCATCTATATGGAATCCTCTTATGGGTCAGTTCAGTGAACTTGCCTACAACAAACACCCATGTGTTGCACCAAGTTGTTAGCAAACAACCTTGACAAGTGAGATCAGTCAATGCCTTTCAATAGGGTCGTTCAACACTATGATAGTCTTACCGTATTATCTTTGCCCTTGGTTAGAATAATATTGGGGCTACAGACGTTTCTAGAATGGCCATCATATGTGCTCATAGGGTTCTCACTATCAAGATTTGAAACACTTGATACCCTCGTCATGGTTCTACCATTCTAAGGACATATATCAATACATATAGAAATGATTTACACGATATAGAATAAATTGTCTTTTATTGTTCAATGAACATTATTACAAAGAGTCAATTCTATAATAATTTATTGGCTCTAGAGCACCTACTCTAACAATCTCCCACTTGCACTATAGCCAATCATTCATGTATTTAATACCAAATGACCTCAAGTGTTGTTCATGATTCTGCTGCGATAGAGGCTTTGTCAGTGGATCGGCGAGATTGTCATCACTTTACTAATCTACACATCTTTTCTCTCAACTATTTCTCTGATGAGATAAAATCGTCTGAGTATGTGTCTGGACTTCTGGTGAGACTGTGGCTCCTTAGATTGAGTTATTGCTCAATTGTTGTCACAATAGACATCTATTGGATCAATAATCGTAGAGACCACACCAAGTTCGATGATGAACTTCTTAATCTAGATTGCTTCCTTGGCCGCATTGGATAATCCAATATACTCAGCCTCCATTGTAG
This sequence comes from Pistacia vera, assembly GCF_008641045.1. Taxonomy (NCBI): domain Eukaryota; kingdom Viridiplantae; phylum Streptophyta; class Magnoliopsida; order Sapindales; family Anacardiaceae; genus Pistacia; species Pistacia vera. Next base: position 24,866 of record NW_022196471.1, read on the forward strand.
AATCTGCTACAGTGCTTTGCTTGGAGCTCTTCCAGCTCACTACACCCTCATTGAGACAAAATACAAACTCGGATTGTGAACGATAATCATCTTTATCCGTTTGGAAACTAGCATTAATTTATCCTCTTACAGTGAGCTCATCTTCCCCTCCATAACCAAGAACATATCCTCAGTCCTCTTTAAGTACTTGAGAATGTTCTTGACAACCATCTAGTGATGCTCACCTAGATCCGATTGATATCTGCTACAAGTGCTCAAAGCACATGAGACATCAATCCAAGTACATAACATGGCATACATGATGGATCTAATCGCTGAAGCATATGGGATCTTCTTCATCCTATCTCTCTCATCTAGTGTTTTAGGACACATATCCTTAGAGAGATAGACACCATGTGACATCGAAAGAAACCCCTTCTTAGATTCTTCCATACTGAATCTCTTCAGTACTTTGTCAATGTATGTATTCTGACTTAATCCAAGCAACCTACACGATCTATCACGATAGATCTTTATTCCGAGGATGTAGGTTGCATCTCCTAAATCATGTATGGAGAAGCACTTGGATAACCAAGTCTTTACCGACTGCAAGTTTGGTATATCATTCCCGATCAGAAGTATGTCATCGACGTACAACACTAAGAATGTCACTGCACTCCCACTCACCTTCTTATAAACACAAGGCTCATTTTTGTTCTTAGTAAAACTGAATTCTTTTACGGCTTCATCGAAACAAATGTTCCAGCTCCTTGAAGCTTGTTTGAGTCCATAAATAGACCTCTGCAACTTGCATACCTTGTCAGCTTGCCTATCAAGAACAAAACCATCAGGTTGTGTTATGTCATATACACATCCTCTTCGAGGTTTCCATTCAAAAAAGCTATTTTGACATCCATTTGCCAAATCTCATAGTCATGACATGCAGTAATCGCAAGCATAATCCAGAGGGATTTAATCATGGCAACTGGTGAAAAGGTTTCTTCATAGTCAATACCATGAATTTGTTTGAAACCTTTGGCAACCAGTCGTGCCTTATATGTATGCACCTTGCTATCCATGTCAGTCTTCTTCTTGAAGACTCATTTACACCCTATGGGTTTTAGCCATTCAGAGTGATCCACCAGATACCACACTTGGTTTTGGTACATGGAGTCCATCTCAGATTTCATGGTTTCTAGCCATTTAACGGACTTTGGATCCGATATAGCATCTTCGTAGGTTTTGAGTTCACTGTCTTGGTAGACCAGTACGTCACCATGTTGAGTCATGAGATAACTGTATCTCTCGGGCTCATGACGTACTCTCCCAAATCTACGTAGCTCCTGTACTACCTTAGGTGGTCCACTTTGATCCACAAATTATGGAGTAACCTCCTCGCGATGTTTAACCACCTCCTGTGGCACATCTTCCCGTCTTTCGTCTGATGTATCTTGTGGTACTAGAACCTCATCGAGTTCTACTTTTCTCTCACTATAACTTCTTAGAAAAAATTCCTTTTTTAGGAAGACACCAATACGAGCGACAAAAATTATATGCTCTTTTGGGTGGTAGAAATAGTATCATTTTGTCTCCTTAGGATACCCCACAAATATACATTTGCAGGATTTCGAGCCTAGCTTGTTCGAAGTCAATTTCTTGACATAAGCTTCACAACCCCAAATCCTTAAATAAGACAAGTTGGGCTTTCGCCCACTCCATAGTTCGTATGAAGTCTTATCTACAGACTTTGACGGCACACGATTCAACACGTGAGTCACAGTCTCTAGGGCATAATCTCAGAATGATGTAGGTAGATCACTAAAACTCATCATGGACCTAACCATATCAAGTAAGGTCATATTCCCCATTTCAGGCACTCCATTATGTTGGGGTGTGTATTGAGGAGTAAATTGTGATACTATCCCACATTCCTTCAAGTATTCACAAAACCCTAAGCTTAAGTATTCACCTCCTCAATCCGACCGAATAGCTTTCATACTTTGGCCCAACATATTATGTACTTCATTCCTGAATTTTTTGAATTTATCAAAGGCTTCATATTTATGTCTCATAAGGTAGAAATAATCATATCTACTGAAATCATCAGTAAATGTAATGAAGTATGAATATCCACCTCTGGCTTCAACTGTCAGTGGACCACATACATTACTATGGATGATGCCTAACAGTTCAACAGCCCTTTCACCTTGTCCTGTTAAAGGAGACTTGGTCATCTTGCCTAAAAGGCATGATTCGCATACCTCAAATAATTGAAAGTCAAAAGGGTCCAAAACTCCGTCCTTTTGAAGTTTTGCAATGTGAGTCTAATTAATATGACTCAATCTACAATGCCAGAGGTATGTTTGGTTTCGATTGCTATGTTTAGCTCTCTTGGTTTCAACATTGAGAATATTCTTATTGTTTAAATCAAGAATATATAACCCGTTATATAACCTTGCAATTCTAGGTAGATTACCATTCAAACTAAAGGACAACAATCCATTAGAAACCTCAAAATGATACCCTATATTATCCAAAGCGGATACTGAAATAATATTTCTGGAAATAGAAGGTACATAATAACAGTTATGAAGTTCCAACAACAAGCCCGAAGGCAAAGATAAACAGTAAGTTCCTACAGCCAATGCAGCCACATGTGTTCCATTTCCAACTCCTAGGTCCACTTCTCCCTTGGCGAGCGATCAACTCTGCCTTAGTCCCTGCACATCAGTGCAAATGTGAGTGTCACATCCTATGTCAAAGACCCAAGATATTGAAGGAGAGAAGTTAATCTCAATCATGAACATACCTAAAGTCAAAACCTCTGACTTCTTCTTGCTGGCGAGGAAAGCCTTGCAGTGCTTTCTCTAGTGGCCAGGCTTGCCACAATAGAAGCAAATTACTTTCTTGCCCTTCCCAATGCCACTCTCAGGCCTAAGAGCACCTTGTCCTTTGGGTTTGGACTTGGGTTTGGCCTTGGCCTTTCCCTTGCCCTTACCCTTACCCTTTCCCTTTACCAGCACCCACCAGTAAAACAAGTTTGGACCTTTTCATGTCCTGCTCTGCAGTTCTTAGCATGTTCAGAAGCTCTGATAGGGATTTCACCATCGTGTTCATAGTGAAGTTCATTATGAACGGCGAAAAAGAATCAGGTGAAGATTATAGAATTAAATCCACTTGTAATTCTGCATCCAACCCAAATCCCAAAGTCTCAAGCCTTTCCACGTACTCGATCATTTTGAGCACATGAGGGCCAACTTCGGCTTCCTTAGTCATGCGACTTCCAAACAGTGCTTTCGACACCTTATACCTCTCATGTTGAGCATTTCCTTCAAAAAGCTCATTGAGGTATAGAATAATGGCAGCAACGTCCATATTCTCATGCTGCTTTTTCAACTTAGGTGTCATTGATGCTAACATTAGGCATTGAACACCATCAACATCATCAAGGAACTTTTGATAAGTGTCCTTTACTTCCTGAGTGGTATCAGGACCAGGTTTAGCCATATATGGCTTATCAAGGATATACAATTTCTTTTCGGACTTTAATATAATCTGAAGATTACGATACCAGTTCGAGAAATTGGATCCATCCAACCTATATTCTTTCTCGATTATCGATCGCAAGTTCATAATGCTCATTTTGGTGAATCTACAATTGCAGAAAAATGAAAGTCATTATAATGTTCATTAACGTTTAATATGGTCTTTTATTAAAACGCTTCCACTATTTTTCTCAAGTCAATAGCCCTCACTATTAACTCGGGAAAGCTCGTTGGCTTTCCTAATGGACTGAGATCCCATCTAGCTCATTTCAAACCTTCGCTTTGGTGAACAAGCCAAAATAGGTTGATTAGGTAGGCCAACAAACTTAATCCACACCAGTTGATAGCTCCCACTATCAGCCTCAAATGTGAAGCAAGCCAACAAGCCAATCACATAATCCAATGACCTAGCCATCGTCCTCAAGTGTGATTCCCAATATCGGTAGAGTGGACACTACATGTCACCACGTACACAACATGTGTACTTCTTTACTATGTCTATGACGTGTTTATCAACCTTCGCTTTGGCGAACAAGCAAAACTGTCATTTTAAGTCGACCCATCACCATTAAGGAAAACTCCAATGAACTTTAACCTCCCACTGGTAGAAGTGTACCTTCGCTTTGGCGAACAAGGTTCCGATAAACAATGGTTTGATTAAACCCATGGTGATGGAATGCATACATATGACTTAATATACTTTATTTGAGGGTTTTTATTTTATGTCCCGCCAAATTATTATCTTTGCTAGAATGAAATTTATAGGCATGTTATTGAACATTCAACCTTATGCATTCTAAAAAAAAATATAAACATGCCGGTACATGGCCCAACTAAAAACTGATTTCCTCAAGCCTAGAGGAATCGGTGGGTCACCTAGGGGCCCCGTAATAAATATCTTGAGTCTTCAAGTATGATTGTCTAGTCCTTGCTCCGTCTTCAAGTACATCACAAAAATATCATACTAAATTTACAATGAAATTAATCTCAAACTAATTTTACATCAATAAATTTAGAAACCTCAATTTACATTCTAGGGGAATGAGACAAGAAGAGAATGTACATCGAGAAAGGGAGAGAGGCAGGGCACGCAATCCCTATTTAAATATTACAATCATACATACCCAAAAATACTTTAAAACATTCACCATAGGTCTAAGACTCATGTACCGGACACATGCAACATTCAAACAAGTACATTGCATACATTCAAAAACATCAATTTTTGAATTGGGTGGGTGAAATTATTAAATTACCCTCTTAAATGTGCAGAATGGTTATTGGCTTTAAAGGTTCTAAAAACTGTAGTTTGGTCCCTTCACGAAAAACACAAAATAGGACAGCAACTTTATTGCCGAGGCGAAATTTTTATTGCTAGAATAGGTACCATAGAGCCAATCAATTATTGTAGAATTGACTCTTTGTAATAATATTTATTGATCAATAAAAGGCAATTTATTCTGTATCGTGTAAAATCATATCTATATATATTGATATATGTCCTTGAATAGTAGAACCGTGACGAGGGTATCAAGTGTTTCAAATCTTGATAGTGAGAACCCTATGAGCACATATGGTGGTCATTCTAGAAATGTCTGTAGCCCCAGTATTATTCTAACCAAGGGCACAGATAATATGGTAAGACTATCATAGTGTTGAACGACCCTGTTGAAAGACAGTGACTGATCTCACTTGTCAAGGTTGTTTGCTGACAACCTGGTGCAACACATGGGTGCTTGCTGTAGGCAAGTTCACTGGACTGACCCACCAAAGGATTTCATATAGTTGGTAACCCTAATGTCTATGGAATAAGTCCTCTAATGAATGGTGGTGCATGTGATCCTTGGACTTGAGATCATCGGAGTGCCTTGTGCACCGATTGGTGTAGTTTGACACTAGCCAGTGCAATTCTATTTAGAGCAGTCAATACGGTAGTGATTGGCTGCATCAAGGAGTGTATCGAGACTATGATGGATCGACAGAGGATTCATCACTCCTAGGTATGGGAGAAGTTATCTCATGGCGTAATTCAGTAAATAGCAATGACACTAAAACTATGGCCACAATGGGATTGAGTTGTTGCTTAATCTAATTTATTATTCCGGTCATTGGTCCAGTAACTGAATACAAACATATCGAGAGTAATTGAGGTTGACACTATTTATGTACCTCCGTCTCAATGAGATAATAGATGATGAAATGATTTGATTACACGGTAACCATATCGTTGACAAGTAGCAATTTCGCTGAATCTGAATCTATTGTGTGGCCATGATGTCTTGCTAGGGGCTAATCTTGGTATGTGTGTAGTGAGACAATTAATTGATGTTAATCGCGATACTACTCACTGCCGGTATGATGAGTAGCCTACGGGTCACACACATAGAAGATAATTTAAGAATAAGTTTATTCAAAAGGCGTTTTCGTCTTATAGGGCGAAAGGGTATTTTGGTAATCTCACAGTACAATTAAATTTGCTAAGGTTGTTGCCTATATTTAATTTGATGTTAAAATTAAATAAGTGAGATTATATTTAAATATATGTGCGCATTATTTAAATGAATTATTATTATTATTAAATGTTAATATATTTTATAAATATATTAATTGAGTTTAATTGGAATAATAATAATCAAAGTAAAATATCATGATTGGGAGTGTTTGGACATAGGGGTTGTTTGGGTTGGAGCCCAAGCCTATTCCTCATTGGAATAGGGTTTCACATGCACTATATAAGTGCATGTGTTTTGTGATTTTAAAAAGAGAGAATTCATTTTTATTAAAAGAAAACAACCTCCTTTCTCTCTACATCTCACGCCACCCCTTGGTCATTGAACCAAAGTCTCCTTGATTTTTGATTTGGTTTTTGAAGCTAAAGAGGATCTAGCAAATCCCTCTTAGCTCTTCGGGTTATCTTCATGTGGATTACCGCTAGTTCGATTCTATTTTGAATCGGTAGTGAACCCAATCAGAGACAAGTTTGAAGGGGCCTCCAACGTGCGTATGAACTCTAATCTTTACTCTGATCGCTCATATTACTGCAGATTTTTTGATTTAACATATTATCTATAATATATGTACCCTAATCTTGGCTTAAAAAAGAATCGGGAATCAGTCGTTGTTTTTGTTTTTGTTTTCTGCTGCCATGGGTTAGATCGTTTCCTTACAAAGAGTCCTAAGTGAAAAAGGAATGAAAAACTGACAAAAACGTCGTTATAGTTTTCACCACAGCCATGGCCATGGCAAAATTTAAGTCACCACAGCCCAGGCCATGGTGCTAGCTTTTTTGGTCTTTTTGTTGTATCTCAATTCCACCACCATGGCCATGGTGAACCACCAAGGCATGGCCATGGCCTTCAAGAATGTTAGGTAACCTTAACTTTTTCAATCTTTAAGTCCCAATTTCATTCCAATGCTCCAATCTACCCAATCAAAGCCTGAAAAACACAAAAGCTATCCAAATCAATAGCTAACCATTCATATCTCAAACTTAAGAAAAACTAACATCAAAACAAAGAAAACAAATGAGAAATTAACTAAATTAACATCAAAACAACCTTAAAAACACTCAAATTATGCAACTTATCACACTTAGCTCAAGTGGGCCTAGCTCTAATACCATGATAAAATTTGAGATAGGCCCGACTCCTCACCCAATAAAGCCTTGTTGAATAGGAGGATTAGTTCCTCTTATAAACCAGTAGGCTTAAGCATGCCTAGTTGGTGTGGGAATCCAACAGTAGATAAGTACAAAAGCAAAAAGGGATTACCTCAAAGTTGATTAAAAAAACAATTTTTGTTTTAGATAGAAGTTTCACTATCAACTATGCCGTCATCAGTATCTTCAATAAGAGGAGCATTATGAAACATCAGCTTCAAGTGAAAGGACGAAATGTAAAGTCCATGTTAGGCTTTTGGCTTTATAAGATGTGAAGAGAGTAAAGGACTTTTTTCTGCCCAAGGTTTGCCTTAATGACACCTTCCCACCCAAAAAGTTTCAAAATACCATTTTTTTCACCAAAGTTAATATTTCATTACAACCCAAAGCCAATTCCGACCAATTCTAGTAATGAAAATTCTCTTCGTCATCACAATCTGAACCTCCAGTCTCCACTCTACAAAACCCTTCTCACTCTGACATCTGATTTCTCGCCAATTGTCAGCCACTGCAAAGCTAGAGTTTCCTATTCTTAACTTATTTTCAGCTTATTCCGGTGGCAAATATTCAATCAGTCACCACCATTCGATCCACTGACCTTTACTCTATAAAACCCTTCTTAGCTTAGCTCTTGGTAACTTGCTAAACTCCGACTGAGAAAGTGAAATGTGTTTTGGGTATTAACCGAATATAAACTTTGGGTGGGAAAGTGGTACTTTGAAACTTTTTGGGTGGGAAAGTGATGAGAATGCAAAATGTCATATTTAACCCCCTTAATGTCTAGTCTTTTATACTTATTTGTTGCCTAAATGTACTCATTATTATTCTATTTTGATTTAGGATGCAAATGGAGGCGTTAAATGCAAAACGGAACTAATTAGGTGAATTCGGACAGTTTTGACATTGCTTCGTAATCTGGGCATAGCTCTCTTATCCGAGCTCCGATTGAGATGATTAAAAATGCTGTGGAACCCTAAGAAAGAGATCTAAAACTTTCATGTTTTGAGTTTAGAGAGATACTAGCTGAATCAAGGTTATAATTGGGCTTGAAGTTGACACACCTGCACTGCTGAGTTCTGGAACATTCCGCCTTGTCATGCAATTCAAATAGGCAGTTTATTATTGGAAGATTTGAAGACCTGTTGCACTCAAGTTACAACTGGACACACCACTTTCCTATTTTATTTTAGGACTTTATTTTATTTTCAATTAATTAGAATCAGATTAGGATAAATGTTATTTTAGGATATTAGAATATTTTTAGAAGATTTAGTAGAATTCAAATACTTGAATTGGATATCTTTAAGAGGAGAGAGAGATCAGATTGGGGGGAGATTACACATGCCTCTCTTTCTGTTTTTCTTGTTCGTTTCTTTCGAGTTTTTCATAACCATGAGCGGCTGAACTTTTAGAACTTGGTCAAAGGAAACGAAGGCCTCGGAATCAATAAAACTGTGAGATCTAATCTAATTTTTTAGTGTTCAATTTATGTTTTGAGTATTGAATGTTCTTCTATGCATATTGTCATGATTGTTGCGTTTAATTACTAGGAGGCCTACTAGTTTATTATTTGTTGCAATCTACTGCTAAGTTAGATATCAAATCCGTAATTGTTTGATCCCTTTAACTTGTGAAGAAATTAAGATTTAAGAATTTGCAGAGTAAGGAATTATTAAGTCTGAAGAAGAACATTTGACTGAATTAAATACAACCGCTTGTGTTTGTGTTGTTCAGCTTCATCGATCTCTCTAGGTCTTAAGGCTGCCACTGGATTAAATCTCTAGTGCTTGTCTAGGGTTGTTTAGTAGTAAGATTAATTAGATCGCTTGTTTCCTAGTTAATTACAACTAAGGAGAGATAGGAAAATAGTTCCAATGGTGAATACTCAAAGTAAGAATTGATTTATTTTTGCATCAATGATCAGTTGTAAGATTCCGATGGTGGATGTTGACTTAGACCAAGTTTCGTTATTTTGATTGATTTCGGTAATTTAGGTTGAATTTCTTTTCCTGAAATTGTTTCTGTTTTTACTCAAATCCCCCCCATACTGGTTCACGTAACATAAAACTTAGCTAGACACTCTCCGTGGGAACGATCCCTACTCACACTACTACGTGTATTTTTAGGGTTTTAATTCTGGATGCCTATGACAGCATGCCAGAAAGTGTGATTAAGGCAAACCTTAGGTAGAAAAAAAAATCGTTTACTCAAGAGAAGACAATGAAAATAAATAACAAAAAAAAAAAAAAATCCCTTGTACAAGATCACAGAGTTTTCTCATTTGACATGTAGTTAGATATGTTAATTAAAACGAAGATATTGTTGTGACTATATATATGACAATGGCATTGGTTAAATTTAAAAAAAAAAAAAAAAAAAAAAAGGAAAATATTGTTGTAATTATATGATAATTGACTGTTTTGTATATTGCATGTATAACACCCTAGATTTGTCACGTTTTAATTGCACCACTTCAATTTGAAACTATACTCTCATTTATCTATTTATTCTCTTCTGCATTGAAAATTCTTGAGTAAACGACTTTTTCCCACTTAAGTTTTGCCTTAATGACACTTTCCCATCCAAAAAGTTTCAAATTACCATTTTTCTACCCAAATTTTATAGTCCATTAGTACCCAAAGTCAATTCCAACAATGAAAACTATTTATGTTACCACCATTTGAACCTCCGGTCTCTTCTTTACAAAACCTCTCCCACTCACGACACCTGATTTCTTGCCAATTGTCGACTATCACAAAGTTAGGGTTTTCTATTCTTAGCTGATTTCTTACTGATTCCGATGACAAAAATTCAATCGATCACCACCATTCAATCCACCTGTCTCCGCTCTACAAAACTTCTCTTACCCTGGCTCGTGGTAACTTGCCAAACGCTGGCTGAGAAAGTGAAGTATATTCTAGGTATTAACAGAATATAGACTTTTGATGGAAAAGTGTCATTAAGACAAACCTTGGGTTGGAAATGTTCGTTTAATCAAAGTGTGAGAGAAGATCAAAGAGAGCATAAATCCTAGATTTAAGGAGGCGTTTGGATCATATAATGTTTTTTTATCTTAGTAATAAGATTACCGGAAAGAAAGATTACATTGTAGATTACCGGGTTTAAATTATTATTGTGCTTGGTTCGATTGGGATGTATTAATAATTAATATGCTTGGTTGACAGTAATAGCAGATGTCCTTAAATATCCTTTTACTAGAATGCCCTTGCAATGATTACTTGTATTACTAATTAATCTGTTTGGTTTGCTGTAATAGCAGATGTCTTGATTACATTTTACTAAAATGCCCTTTAGATGATTACTGGGTGTAAATAATTAACGTGTTTGGTTAATAAAAGAAATTATCAATTAACAAAATATTTTTTCTTGTATTTTAGCCAAGCATTTTATTGTTAAGTTATTTATTGACAAATTTACACAGACTATTGAAACTCTAAAAAAAACCTATTGTATTTTCTATTGGATATACATTCAACACTGGACCCTGGTATTGCAACAAATATAGTTGGCATCTTCGAATTTAAAACTCTATCTAAAACTCTTATTTTTATATTACCACAAATTATAATTCGTACATGTTTATTTCTACTTTAATTCAATTGAAACCATTTTTTTTTTTTTCAAGGCAATAGAAAAATTAACTTTTTTTTTTTGGTTTACACCATGGCTGGAATTTAGAAACAAGTTTCCATATTTGAGGAAATTTATTAACTTTTTCCACTTATTCTGGGCCAAAACTATGTGTGAAAATTGTGAGAATTATTGGTGCATTTGTCATATCACATATTTCAGAGTATCTGTGCATTTACATTATGTTGAATCCAAGCAATGTTCCAATAAATTAACTAGAAGCTGAAAAATGATGCTCTGTAAACCTGTGAACCAATAATATTACATAATTTTGCACTTCGCAACAGTGAACATAATCACCACAATTTTTTAAATGAAATCCATTTTACATCCGCAACAACTAATTACACAATTCTCAATACACAATAATTATACATAAATGAAAAAAATGCAGGCTATGCTACTGAACTTCACACAATAGTTTGTCACGAAAGGCTATAAATTCAGCTTGTGTAAACCAATCATGTGTCATCTATGGAGAATAAAAATCAACAACAATAACCCACATATTATAATTGAATAGAGAATAAACAAATCAACTTGATCAATTAAAAGACTGTAGTACTTACAAAGTAAGGATACCCGTCATTGATTGAAAAATCTTCTGGGGCAGCTTCCACAAACTTCATTATATAATACAATACAAAATATACGAAATCCATCTGGTTCTGTTGTTGAGGGACCTGGTGAGTGCATTTATCGGTCACAACAAATACACGAAATACTGAACATATCCACCACTAATTACCATCAACCAACACAATATGTTGTTTTATCACCTTAGGCACTAGCAAAGGCAGTTTCTCAACCAATGTTGGATGCTGGGGCATTGTTCCTGATTCATAAATATCCCTCACAAACCTACATAATTAAGCTTGGACAATTTGAAACCTATTCCAGTACCACATCTCCAACAATACAATTTCATCATGTGCTGAAATGTGCTTGCAAATAATTGTGAAATAATCAAAGTTTACCATCAAATCAGATGTTGCAGCGTCTTTCTGTTTTCTGATCCAAGTGAATCAAGCAGCACCATGCATCGAATTTTAATTTCCAAGTTTACATCTCCACCAAAGTTGCACAAAATCAGTAAACTCCAATGACCCCTGCAGCATAATTGTTGCATATTATCAATGTCAACTCTTAAGCAACCAAAATCAACTCATGTCCGCGTTTGGTAAGTATAAAACCAATGCGTACAGCCACAATATCAAAAAACTCACCACAGGACTACAGGAATGAACACATATTTCCTTGAGAATATGTTCAATTCGTGACTCCACTTTAGCACGTTCCTTTTGTAAACTTCTTCTATGTACATAAAAAACCACATGCAGTCCAAGGTGATGAAATTATGCAAGTTGTCTCCTTTCAAACTCCTCCACAAGTTCCTACAGATCATTACATATGTAGTCCCATCATATGAGGTAAACATATTATGTAAATATGACGTGAAGCATGTCAATTGTAAAACAGTTTTGTACCGCGTGTGGAGGTCAAACATACTGCTGCTCAACATGCCCTCTCCCTTTCTATTTGCCAATTGCCTACTTGACCTTCGTTGATTTGTGGCACCTACATATGTTCATCATTCATTTACATTAACAAACCATTCCATACATCTTTCATAACTAAAAGCATTACTCGGTTTAAGAGTTGCAAGGCTGGCTAGCTTTGCATTTGCTGCCCTTTAACGCTGAAGGCATCTCCTCATTTTCTTCATGTACCAAATGACTGGTCCTGCCTACACCTGCACATCAATCAATTATGAGCTACGTTAATAAGCATTATTCACAACCATACAACAAATTAACTCCATAACTATCCAATCGTAATACCTTTCACATTGCTATTTGTACAAACTGTGTGGCTTTCTTGACATTGTTCACGAACTTTTGTGCTTTCTGTCGTCACAACTGGGCAACGTGGTGGTCCTCCCATCGTTCCTGCAAACCAACCCACAAAACAAAGCACATCAAAGAGGGAAAGAAAAAAAAATTCTTGAAATGACAATTTATAAATGCTAGAATACCTTCACCGTACTTTCCTGGTGACCTAAATGTTAATTTCCATAAGTAAATCAAAATGCCACATTCAACATACTAAGACAACAAACATTAAATGCACATACATGTACACATCCTTTTATACTTCACTACCAAAGTTATAGAGTTTTTTACATTCCCTATTAGTGATCCGTATCTTCCCGTAGTGACTGCAATCATAGACCATTACCATCTAATTACTAGACAGACCTGGTTTCACAAAAAAAATAACAAAAGACATCATCCTGTATGCTGTTAGAATATAGGCAAAATACAACTACAGGAATACAACCACTATGTCAGATATCTAATAACCCTGTGCACAAAAAATAAAACCTATTACAAGACTTCACTAGAAATCAAATGTTGGTCAGTACTCATTACTTGCTCCAAACTGCATCTTCACAAATTCTCTCTGCACATGCATTGGTAAGCCAAACAAGATATCTATCTTGTGAGGTTCCTTGCAAATCTCCGTGGTCGCTGTCAGCATCTCAGTGACTGTGAATCCATCCAATTGAGAAATGATGGAATACACATGCCCTTTACGGTCTTTTTCTTGGGTCTCCTTCTTGAAGTAGTCAGCAATACCCTTCAGCTCTGCTTGGGTCCCAGCCAAGGCAGTCTCAAACCTGCCCAATGTGGCGTGCCAGTCTATTGCTTTTCTAGAATCTTTTTTCCTCCTCTTACTGCTGATTGCAACTCTACTTTGACTGGCAGCGGCCGCCTGACAAGTAGAATCAACTACATCATCCTTTGGCGGGGCACTGGTGTGCCTCTCGACATCAACCTCTACATCGGCATCGATGTCCATCTATTCATCATTGTTCTTAACACTGTCATTATCTAAATCCTCAACAGCATCAGTTGCTATCTCCACACCAGCTCTATTGGCCCTATCTTTGCCGTAGATTGTGACAAAGGAATCATAGTGCACCCACGATTTGTGTCGCAGTACTCTTGCAAAAGGATGACACTACAAAAACGTTAATCATTATAAGATATGCAGCATCTGTATCAGTACATATAAACGTGTAGTTTAGAATTTAAAATTTACACAAATAAACCAACAGAAGCATACTAACCCGGACCCACTCATCAAAAACATCCTTGGTACATGTAATGCATTTCTCCTCATCATTCCACCCAAAGCCGCTACCTTTCTCAAGCTTCTCGTTGATTGCATTATATTGCCTCCTCAACATCTTCACCCTCGAGTCGATATGTGGTTGTGCTTTAAGACCGCAATGAGGAAGCTTTTCCCACATCATCTTTTCGACCTCAGCTAGTTAACCACACTTGAACCCCCGCTCAGTTCTCCAAAGTGGCTACTCTTTCAGCTCTAGCACACACTCCACCAACACAGCGTCCTCCTTTTTTGTCCACTGCTGCTTACTTCCCTTAGCCTTTGCCTTGCGCTTTCTGCCCCTTTTCATAGGCACAGGGTCGTCATGCATGCTAATGCTCTTGTCGGACTCATGGGACCGCAATGCTGACCTGTCCATATTGCTGAAACAAAACAAAAAAAAAGGCAAATTAGTGCTATTGTACAAAAAAAATCAGGTTACAACTTTGTTTATACACAATTACCGATCTACTGATATGTGCAACTTGAATAATTTTAAGTCAATCAGGAAGAGTAATACATGAATGGGATCACTTAACATTCAACCATCCACATTACAACAAATGTAAGTCAATGTACAAGTCCGCTAACAAAGGCAAATTAGTGTTTGGGTTCATTCATACATGGCAAATAAAAAAAGACAGAAATTTAAAAAGTCACAACAATACACATAAACTAAACACAAGCACAATCATTCATTCCACGCAGCCATCCAAGTATTGAACATTTCAGCTGCCAAATTGTCTCTAAATGTAGTCCATGTGACACTAGGCTCAACGTGTCTGATCAATTCCCCTTCTTCATCCTCTTGCCCTTCATCGTTCACCTCTTCCTAAAACTCCGCTTCAATCGGGTCAATGGGCAACTCAGACCTTATGAAATTGTGCAAAAGACAACATGCAGTAATGATTCTACATTGAGTTTTGACGAGGTAGTAAGATGTGTCCTTCAATATTCCCCATCGAGCTTTTCAGGATGCCGAAACATCGCTCAATACAATTTCTTGCTTGAGAGTGTTTCATGTTGAAAAATTCTTGTTGTCATGCCAGTTGGTGACCTTGTCGCCATTCACTCAAATGATATCGTTGTCCTTTATAAGGGGCCAAAAACCCTTCCCCGTTATGTATCTAGCATCGCACAAATAGTAATGCCCTGAAATAAATAATTTCAAGTCAATAACAATTACTAAGTGCACTATTATGGCAGACCCTAACATTAAAAATACATTTTTTTTGTTATATTACCTTGGGGGACCTTTAATCCATTTCTCCTAGTAATGGCATCCCTAAGAACTCTACAATCTGCAGCGGAACCTTCCCACCCAGCGAGGACATATATAAACTGCATGTCAGGTGTGCAGAAATTAGTTGCGATTTCACTTTTCCTTGACTAATATCTAGGTATATCGTCAACCGGCACGTTAACCTTTATGTATGTTCCATCTAAGGCTCCCAAACAGTTCTAACACAAAACAACAACAACAATATTTTAGAGAAAACACTAACTCTGATTTTAATAAGGTACTGAACTACATGTGCATTGTAAACCTAGTGATTAGACTGTACCTTGAACCATTTCCACTGCTTATCAGTTGAGTTCTCGGGAATAGCCTCTGGTTTTTTAAGCAGCAGGGTATGCAACCTTAACACGGCGTTCAAGACTAAGTGAAAATTGCGGCTTACCGTCTCAGTGGATTTACGCATTTGACGTTTCATTACTCTGGTCTTTTGGTTATGGGCAAGGATGTGAAGAAAGATCCCAACTAATTCTTCTACGGATGAATGACGGGTTGATTTTAAGTTGCCATGTATAGTAAGTAAATTACATAATTTGTGAAATACAACCCTATTCATCCTACAGCTTTCAAAACATAACTCATCACTTTGGAAAAGCATGGTGTGTAAATTGATCGACCTAACCTTAAACCTAGATGCACACTCACTAGCATATGATATAGCAGCCCTACGTCTACCCCGTATATTAAGTGCATTAGCCAACCCAAGAAGGACGAGCATGGTGTACATGGTTTCCAACATGTCCAAATGGAAGACTAGAAAGGCAACCAAGTGCATCTTCTGCCTGACTGTTAAACGGGCCATAGCTGTTTCACATAATTCATAAGTCAAAGCATAATGAAGTCAATCAAGCATGTACAAGTCCTTAAACCCAACACAGGCAATTGTATATAGAAGAAATCAAATTGAATATGAAACCCTAAACAACATAAACATCAGAATTTTATAATATCAGAAGTGAAACAAAATTCACCTCAAACACTCATACAATTCTCAACGTCCCACACATCAAAATTTCTCATCCATCACACAAACCAACATAAACATCACAAAAATTTCACATCAATCCCTGAAAACTGTCTTCTTTAGCAATTCAATTGGTAACATAATCTGTAGGGTTAATTTTAACTATACATATTTAATTTAACTGACCTATAATTCGACGTTGAAAAATCCTAAATTTGTTATCGCTTCGCCCGATTTTAGCAATTGCAGTTTTAATATTCTTAAGCAAATCTATAGTTTCTGTATTACTTGTCATTATGATATCAGAGGATTATTAACTAAATGACATTTCTAGACCTATCAAATAAAAAGAAGACCAAGATCAATTTTATATTCACCTGACTGCCTAAACCAATCACAAGTATAATCTTAGCTATCTTTTCAAAACTGCCCCCGCCAAGAATCTTTACCAGAAATATAGGTAATTATGTGCCTTCCTAAATGAAAACATATTTGGAGTCATATGCCAAAATGAGCAAGTAATGCCAACCCAAAAGGGTAAAGGAACTTAATTCATAATTTTTCTTAATAAAGGAATAATCTGTACAAACTGCCATATACTCAGATTCCCTCAAAATGTAAAACAAAAAGTGACATAACATTCCCATCTGTTTTCATAAGACAACAACAACAAAGCAGCACTATGCTTTTCATCATCAATTTTTCTGCTTTTACTCTAAATTTCCTTGACTATATAAACGTTGAGCATTTTTACACCAATATAACAGGCACACAGCAGCCAAGTTGTTGTTAAAATATTCGAACTTGGAGAATAAAAGTTAATGTGCAACTGCATAAATCAATTCATAATTGGAGAATAAAATCAAACCAAGTATAGATTCAATAGAATGCAAGTTCTTATGTGCATGATTGAAGACTATTTCAGAAATTACACAGGCCATGTCAATATTTGTGAAGGCGATAAGTAGGAATAGAACAAGATGATTTGCTCTAGAAGAATACAAGGCTAAATTCCTGAGTCATGTCCAATTGAATGACTTTAAGAGCAAGAGAGGAAGAAACAGATTCAAGCTGAAACTTTCTAGAAAATTTTATTAACTGAATTGGTTACAAGAGGCGGCTAATTTATATAGAGCTGTTGGACTGAAACGCAGAGTTTAATCTCTAAGTTTTTAGACTTTACAAAAGACATCCTGTACCAAACATATAAACTCTAAAGAATTGCAAAACACACCCCACTATACTTATAAGCTCCCTTAAACTAGATTACACTAACTAGATCAGTACAGTATACTAATATGCTCCCTTAAACTAGACAATACTGAAGCATATCAGTCCACTTATACTAATATGCTCCCGTAAACTAAACTATATACCAGATTTATAAAATTCAAAACAACAGCATATTATCTTCATTATTTGTACTTTGTCATTCCAATCTTAATACCACAACACCAAAGGATAGCCACTTAGAGTCTCAACAACATAATAGCAAAAGCAACAACTTAGAATCTCAACAACGAGTAGCAACAGAGCATAAAAGACAGCAACTTAGAACCTCAACAAAAAATAGCCTTAAAATCTCAGCAACAGAACAACAAAAACATCCTTAAAATCTTAGCAACAGAACAGCAAAAACATCCTTAAAAATTCAGCAACAGAACAATAAAAACAGCCTTAAAATCTTATCAACAGAATAGCAAAAACATCCTTAAAAACTTAGCAACAGAACAGGCAGACAGCAACAGAATAGGTAGCGAGGCACTTATGTTATTGAACCAAGTATAGATTCAAGAAAACAATAAATCAAACAACTGATGATAAGACAGTAAGGACCTCAACAAATGAGTAAGTCATACTGAACTCTGCCTCACCATGTACATATTAACTGATTAATTCTATAAAATAACTGATCAATTCCAATGGGTTCCTATTAGTAGACAGTGCCAAAACAAAGAAGCAAATGGCAGAGATGGTGGACCAACGACAGATGGAAAATTTCAAAGTTAGGGTTTACGGTTGCAATCGAAACAAATTACGCTACATTCAAAGAAAAAGAGGGCAAACCACATACCGAAAATACCAATTGGACTAACGAACGAGATCATCGAGATATTTTTCTCCACCGGCAGCGAACGAGTTTAGCGCAGAGATCTAAGAACAAAATCGTGCTTGTTGTGCAATTTAGGAAAAAAAAATTCTTTTATCTTGTAGTTTTATTGAAGTTAAAGGGCATATTGGTCACAATATGTAAAAATCTGAGGATAATATGGGTACATAAATCATCGTGGCATTTCTGAAATAAATGATAAAAATCTGGGCAATTTCATCCGGAAATAAAAAAACTGAGGACAAATACGTCTGTTTGTGCAAATTGGCTATTTTGTAATTATTAATAAACCAAAGGATATTTTCGTCCACATAATGTACTGTTTAGGGGCAAGATTGGACATAAATTATGATTACCCGGGTAACGTTTTAATACCAGCCCCCATCAGGTACAAATATTCCTGGCAATTTACCCCCTTTTGAGCACTGTTTGTCATCTAATTTTCCCGTAATACTTTTGTACAAAAATGCCAAACATGGTAATCTGCTCAACTAAACAAATATTACCCTTGTTAAAAAATTTCAACCCGATCCAAATGGGCCCTAAGAGTGATTGTGAATTAATATCCAGAAGGCGAGTAAGTTACGAGATAAATGTTAATGTTTTCATGTTTGTTGCTTTCTATAATTCATTTTTTATTGTTTATTCATTGGGTATTTACACTTGATTAATGTTTGTGTGTGTATTATTTACGTTAATTTAAGTCTATTAAAATAAGATCTTCAAAGTTGCTAGTGGGATATTCTACCAAATGTTTGATAAAATTCCTGAATAAGCACCGACTGTATTACAAGTGATAACATCATCTACTAGAACCTGAATCTATACTTGATTCTGAATCTGCAAGAGACAACCCACAGGTTTAGGTAGTGACAGAAGCCATGATAATCTATCTGTCAAGTTTGTGTTTGCTTCACACCAAGTTCATTCACAAGTGTTGAAATGATGCTAGTGAGATGGAGACATCATGAGGGCTAGGAGATTAAAGCATTCCAAGAATTCAAGGTTTTAACATCAGAAATAATCTCGAGGAAAGCATTTGAAAGTAGCTACTTGGAAGGGAGAAAATATTTGATATCTTAACAAAGATGGCTTTCATCCTTTACAGAAATGCATTCAAAGTTCAGATTTCTGTGCTTTTGTAAAACGTTATCTCTCTTGATCCCCAATAAGTACAAAGAATCACTATAGAAAGCAAGCAAATTAAACACTAAGACACATGATTTAATTACAAATGTTCCTTAATTTTTGTTACTAACAAATCTGAGGTTAGCCCTTCATAATTTCTACATTCATAACATGCCTTACTTTATTTTTGCAGTAAACTTTTGAAGACAAGTGATGATATTGAATCAGCCTCCAAAAAGATATACTAGACTCCATTATTAAGATAATAAAGAAGAGAGAAAAACATGTGACCACGGGAGAACTAGACAGGTATGGTAGTGATCTTGGAGTACTAATGAAGGCTTATCGCCATGAGGTTAGACTCCAAATGTCTGTAGATGATCTGATAGATAAGTGCAAGACATTTTACATAGCTGGACATGAGACGACTGTAAGCTTACTCTCCTGGACTGTTCTTCTTCTTGCAACTCACACTGATTGGTAAGACAAAGCTTGGAAGGAAGTTCTTGAACTATGTGGCCAACAAAATCCAAAACCAGACAACATCTCAAAACTAAAGTTTGCAAAGGAAATAGTTATTTTCAACCTAGTTGCACATATTTTGTGTGGAATAATTCACTTATGTGTAGTTTGATGTCTAAATTCTCTCCTTTTCAACTTGTAGATGAGTATGATTATGAATCAATCTTTAAGGCTATATTCTCCTGTTGTTGAGTGTTGACAATTGACATCAAGGGAAACCAAAAAATAAGTCAAATTGGGAAGTGTTGCAGTACCGGCTATAATATGGATATAACCATTTGAGTTATAGCAGCTCACCATGATCCTCAGATATGGGGAGAAGACGTCCATCCTTTCAAACTAGAGAAATTTGTAAAAGGGGTAGTGAAAGTTACCAGCAACATTGTAGCTTCTGGTCTTTTTGGTTTGTGACCTCAGCTTTGTGTGGGCTTGAATTTTTCAACTATGGAAACAAATGTTGCACCTCCATGCTTCTGCAACAATACTAGTTCACAATGTCACCAAATTATGCTCGCTCAGCAGCTTAGGTTATTACTATTCGCCCTCAACATGGACTTCAAGTTGTGTTTCACCCATTGGTAAAATGGAATTTCATATATACTCAGGGGTGTTCATACAAAAGACATTGATACATTAGCACATGTAGTTAACAAAGGCTTCTGTTGCAAGCATTCTAGAGTATGTTATATTTTGGCCCATCTTAAGAACCACGAAGAGATCTGTAATCACTTAATGGAAACCATGATACTCTTACCTTTCAAGTTTGTCATGTTCTTTACTCGTCTGGTTTTTATAATCTTCGATCACAAATTCTGTTAGTCTCCAGTTAGCATACATTCTAAGATGAGGCCATAAGATATCAAAGTTCCTTAAAAAATCATTACAGAACTCCAAAAGAGGTCATTCACATGAGAAATGGAATCATGAGTGAGCGGCTCGGCTACAGTATCAAGCTGAGTTTGATTACGCCAATACTCGGCTTGACAAGCTTGCAAGCTTTAGCGAGCTCGAATCTCGAAAGGGGACTCCAAATGTGTAAAAATTGAATTCTAGTTTGGGTGAGGAATTTTGTCAAACAGGTGGTGGGCAGTTGGCTGTGGGAAGGTTAGAAATGATGGGGAGTCATCGGCGACCAGGCAATTACACACAACAGCAATCAAATAAAGTAGAGGGAGAGAACTGGAAGAGAGAAGGAAAAAGAGCAAAAGATCTTGCCTTCACAATTTTTCAACAAGAAGGCATTTGAAGATGAAGGGTATTGAATCTTAACATCATCGCCATCTCCCAACTCTTATTAATATTTTATTTTATTGAACAACATCCATTTCATTTCAAATCTCGACAAAAACTACAAGTAACACCCAGTCACAAATCACAACATCATCGCCATCTCCCAACTCTTAGATCCAACCTTTTTCTTCTTTCAAAGTCACGTTCTTTTTGTTTCTTTGATTCATGAATAAATATTGGATTCTTCTTTGAATGAATGGTGTTGATGCTAGATTTTAACACCAACTATTCGCATGTGGAAATGCTAAAGAGAATTAGAAGTCACACGTGATATGAGGGGATTGAATTTAATAAAGGGTGAAAGGCAATGTTTAAAGTGGTTCGGATGCTCAAAAGTGAATCATACATCCACTGATATTGCATTAATGAGTAAGGTCAGGTCGCATTCCGCGAGCTGAGTTACAGCTTAGAGAATACAAGAGAGATAGAGAGAGAGTAAGCTATTCTAGAGTAAAATTAGCTAATCCCGCAAATGAGAGGGAAGACCTCTATTTATAGTGGGATAAATCATGGTAATGATTACTAAATCTGCAAGTGGATGGGTACCGTGCAAATCCTTCTCTACATCCCATTGCTCACTTGCTCGAGTGATTTCCTCGACTTATGCAGGGATTGGACACGTAGACAATTTCCAACCATCCGCTAACCTGGCACTTACCCACTGCACTAACAGGGGCATGCCACTTACGTCATTATGCGACATGGTTACGTCTGAATGGTCACAAAACCTTCCTAAGTTTTGACCACCCCATATTGACAAGACTCCGCGTCAGCCCTACTTTTTCAGGCATAACAAATGGAGAGGTTGAATAAGAATTATAATGGGCATATTTATGATTATGAAGACGAGAATTATATTCAACATCTGTTTCAAAGTTCAATATGCTTGTTGGCATCACCATCAAATACGAAGTTGAGGTAATTTTATATTTATGCCTTTTCTTATTTGAGCTTTGGCAGAGCTCAAGCCAACTCGAGCTCGAGCTCACCTTTACAGTGTCGAACTCGAGCTCCAGTTTAATGTTTAAAGCTCAACCAAGCCCAAGCTTGACACTGTAGCAGACAAGCCAAACTCAAGCAGCCCAATACTTAACTCGGCTCGATTACACCCCTTATAATGACTAGTCCCATCACATATTTCCTAAAATTCACCACATACTCTTGGATCAAGCTTTATGGTAACACCAATCTGCCTGCTAACATTTAAAGAACTTCATTTTTTAGGGAAAAACCAAAGTCACCATTGGTATCTATTGTTTCAACCATGGATTCATCTAGGTAGGATCTTCCTTTTTTGGTATGTTCCTAAAGCTCAATTTGATCTCTCTCTTTGTAGCAGGATGGCAAGCTCTATGACTATTAAGGTTAGCTATACTCAAGGGTTTTGTGTTTGAATCATCGGAGAAGCACTTATAACATCTATGCAATTACTTTAGTCCATATATCTCAATTATTAAAAAAAAAAAAAAAAAAAAAAAAAAAAACTAACAATATATATATATAAACTCAAATTGGTAGGAAGAATATATGTATATATATTGGTTTCCTGATGTCAAGTAGGGATGGGCGTTTGCCTCAGCCCCGCGGGGATCCGACCTAACTTGACCCGAATAGGGTGGGGAATCCTCGGAAATATCGGGGATAGGGTCGGGGATGGTCCTCAAAAAAATCCCCACCCCTGGGGACGGGCCAAGAGAGGGCATTCTACAATCCCCGACCCGCCTTGACCTACCCCGGCTCGTCAACCCCGCCTCCGTGGAGCCTCGCCTTCTTCTATTGAGATTTTTTTCTTTACGAGATTGTATATAAAGTTAGAGTTTAAATCATAGTTTTAAGTAATATATCTAAATTTATGATATTTACTTTCATAATACTTTCTAATGTTTATAATAAATTTATAAAAAAAAATAATTTAAACGAGAGAGTCTAATAATTAAATATATGTATTATTATTTTGTGCATTCCACAAAATAATAATAGATGGCTCTAAAATAAATTTGATTAGATTATTATAATTTACCAAACCAATATAAGAATATACACCATTGTTTAACGACTTACAAATTACACAAATTCAATTATCCTTATAATTAATTAATGGGTCAATTAAATATGATGTTAAACTTAATCAATGTTGGGAACTTGGGATAATAGGATTTGTCTCTTTCACAAATGGATTAATTTTATTAGTTGTAGTGGAGATAGTGTTTTATGAATTAATTCATCAATTTACCTAGTAAATTATGTTAAGGTTGAATTTAGTTATATTAATTTTGTGAAAAAATTAATTAATTAACAGGACTAACTAAGCATAAACCTCCACACAATTGAATAATTAACCAATTTACCTAATAAATTATGTTAAGATTAGATATAGATATAGATATAGATATAGATATATTTATTTTATGAATAATTAATTAATTAACAGGGTTGATTAAGCTTAATCGGCTAAGCTTTCATGCAATTAAATAAGTAATCAACTTACCTAGTAAATTCCGTTAAGATTGAATTTAGCTAGATTAATTTTATGAAAAATTAATTAATTAACAAGATTAACTAAGCCTAAGCTTTTATACAATTGAATAATTAATCAATTTACCTAATAAATTATGTTAAGATTAGATATAGATATATTTAATTATGTTCGAGGGGAAAATCCCTGTGGGGCGAATGTCCCCGCGAAACCCCATTCATCAAGCCGGGCTAGGACGAAAGTGGGAGTGATTCCATCCCCACGAGCCGGGGATGGTCATGAGAGGACATGGGAGTTGATGAGAGTGTAATTTATATATTTTTATTCCTTCCATATTATGTTTTTTGTTATGTTTTATGCCTATTTGAGTTGATTAGATTTTATTTTGTGAGTTATGGCATAGTTGGATAGATTTTAGGAAATAAGTGATAAAAGATTAGGAAATTCCAGATTTTTGTTATTCTAACCAGTGCAACGTTTTTCAGGTTTTTCACAGAGTCAGATTTCTCGATTACAAAAGTGTTCTTCAGAAAAATAAAGTTGACGAATCAAGCTTTCCAGGAAGGTATTATGAGTGAGAATCTGAGTTCGTTTGGGTCTTCATTAGTTGTTGCAAAACCAGACCTGGAATCCTACTCGCAGAAGGATTCCTGGCTGAGTATTGAATCTTCGAACGGGCCTAATTGGAGCGTCAAATATCGAAAGCGGGTGATTCAAAAGACCAGATTCATCTACACATCTGGGACTACAATTTTTATGAAGTGACCAAGCCCAGAAAAGATCTTTTACATTGCAAGAATCCTGGTGCAATCTGGAGACGAATTCTGTTTCCCATATCTGATAAGATTTTGACAAATCTGGAAGTCTATCTTTTAGGAAACGTCTAGGAAAGATTTTCCATGATTCCTGGGGTAGAATTAAGAGAAAAACATGTTATTTATTGAGGAGTGTGAGGTTAACCAGGGGGAGACGGCAGTGGAGTTTTGTTTTTCAGTTTTTTTTACTTTCTAGGTCAAGATGTGCGGCTGATCTTTTTTCGTCAGTTCAAGGGGATTTTGAAGCCTAAATTCATGTCATTGGTGTAACTTGACTTCAGTAACATTGTTCTTAATCTTTTTTTTATTGGAATCATTTATGTTATTCTGTTTTAATTGTTTATTATTCTTGTTTGGGTGATTTAGTTTTGGCCTGCTAAATTGTTTAATCGGAATTTTACCTGTTAGAATTAGGAATTGTGATACATAATTGTCTTTTTTCTATTCAAGGAGTAGCATATGATGATAGATGATTATGGACAAGTTTTCAATCTGTCATCTTGAATAAGATAACCTAAGTTAAATAATCCGAGCTTGCGAGATTGTTGCTTAGATTTATCTATTTTCCTAATTCTTAAGGCTACCATTGAATTAAACTTAGAGAGCTTATTCTAGGTTGTTCAAGGGTTGGGATCTACTTGGAGAGCTTATTTCAATAGTGACAATTAAGGGAAAATTCGGATAACAGAGGTTGTTGTTTCCTAGGGTCAGTAGTTCCATAATAACAAGATAGAATGGTGTTACGGTTAGTTCATGTCCAATGCATGTTTAGGTGGATCTTGAACCGAGAACTGGTTGCTTTTAACCTGATATTTTCTACCATTAGAGATTTCTTTGTTTTATTTAGTTTGCCTGGACTACAACCCCCTTTCATTACTGTTGTCATGTTTACTGTTTAGGATTTTATTTTATTTTTCTATTGTTTTCATTGTTGTAAAATATAGAAATTAATCGAATCATTCTCTGTGGGATCAACCCTTGCTTACCCTATATACAATTCAGTAGTTAGGTTAGTAAGGTTATTAATTTGGAGCATTCGGCACGCTACCAAATTTTGGCGCCGTTGCCGGGGAGTGTTATTTGTCGATTTTTTTTCTTATGTTCTACGTTCTTTTGTTATTTAATTTAATCAGTGCTTAGTTGTGGTTTTTATTTATTTTTTATTTTGTTCAATTGTAACTTTTAGGTTTTTGAAGGAAAAAAAAAATTTGAACAGTAGCACTATTCAACATGAACAGTAGTACTATTCAGCAATGTTCTGAAAACCAAACCGCCCGATCGGACCAGTTCGACCGGTAACCGGCGACAAATCTGGTCCGGTATATATAAAAAACCGCTATTCTGATTTAAACCGGAATGGACCTCGGAATAGTGCCGAATCGCGGTCCAATCGCAGCTAAACCCCGCTGGATTCCGACATATTTCGATGGAGAAAACACCCCCATTCGACGGACGGCATCTCCACGACCAAACCCATCCATTTTCAGTCGCCGTTGTCCAGCCTACGTCAATCACCGTCCATCTAAAGTTCACGCGACGTCAGATTTCTTTTGGTTATTCCGGCGAGTTCCGACGCCGATGGAACTCCCTAGCACCACCATCAGAGTCGTCGGCGCCTACACATCAAAAGTCCCAAGATTCTAGCTTTGATTGGCCGTCGATCGTCGCTGCCGCCACCACTCACCAGAATCTTCACGTGACAAGGGTGTTTTAGATAGATTTCAAACCTTAAAGGAGTATTATAGGGGTGTTTTTGATGAATTTCAAACCTTTAGGGACTGAAATATAATTTTACAAATTACGGTCCAACCGACCGATCCAACTGATCAAACCGAAAATCGGACCCTTGAACGGGTCATTGTCTGGTCCGATTTTCAGAACATTGCTATTCAGTACTATTCCTAAGAGAAATTTTGGTTGAATTAGGAGTGATGCGAGTACCTGTTTCGAAGAAAACGACATTCTGAGTAAGACTAGAAAGGCTTCTAGCCCCACCCTCTCGTCCTCAAATTCAATCATTTAATAGGGTTTTTGGCCAATTTTAGTTTCTGTCAAGAAAAAATTTTTGTTTTTTTTAATTTTTTTTATTATTAGTTTTTATTTATTTAGGCTTAATTTGGTGATTTTAGTGGTTTATGACTCGATCCAATTCTACAGGAGAGTTGGAATTTGATCCAGAAATCGAACGCAGTTTACGAAAGTTGTGAAAAGAGGCACGTCAAGCAAGTTCTTCACCTCCTGGTCTCAATATAGCCCTTGGTTCAGCATCCCACAGTTCATCCAGTGATCCAGATTCAGAAATAGAAGAAGAGATGGCCACTGGCAGAACATTAAAGGAGTTGGCTGCCCTGATTTTAATCAGCAGCCTTTGTGTATTCAGTACCCTACTTTAGATGTTGCTTTTGAACTTAAGTCTGGTATAATTCACTTGTTGCCTACGTTTCGTGGTCGTGCAGGTGAAGATCCGAATAAACATCTAAAAGAGTTCCATGTAGTCTGTTCAAGCATGAAATCGACTGGGGTGACAGAGGAGCATATTAAGTTGTGAGCTTTTCCCTTTTCATTGGGGGATGATGCAAAGGATTGGCTCTATTATCTACCATCAGAGACAGTCGCAACATGGAACGAGATAAAAAGGCTGTTTTTAGAAAGATAATTCCCAGCCTCCAGAGCTGCCACCATCAAGAAACAAATATGTGGTATAAGGCAATATAATGGGGAGACATTGTATGAATATTGGGAGCGATTCAAGAAGCTATGTGCAAGTTGTCCTCGCCACTAGATAAGTGATCAATTGTTAATCTAGTATCTCTATGAAGGATTGTTGCCTATGGAAAGAAACATGATAGATGCAGCAAGTGGAGGTGCGTAAGTGGATAAGACTCCTGAAGCTGCCAAACAATTAATCTCAAACATGGCTGCCAATTCCCAACAGTTTGGTACAAGACATGATGCACCACCCAAAAGGGTGAATGAGGTAAGTACATCTTCCATTGAACAACAATTATCTGATCTTACCTCTCTAGTTAGACAATTGGCTGTAGGGAATGCACAACAAGTAAAAGCTTGAGAGATATGTTTGACAATGGGACACCAAACGGACATGTGCCCAACACTTCAAGAGGAAGGGACTGAGCAAGTCAATGCAGTAGGAAACTTTCCTGGACCACCAAGGCAGCATGATCCTTACTCTAACACATACAATCCAGGTTGAAGGGATCATCCGAATTTCAGTTATGGAGGAAATAGACAAGTAGGAGGTGGACAGAATTTCTTCCAGAATAGACAACAACAAGGGTTTCAACCGAAGCAACCTGGCTCACAAAGTTCAAACTCATCCCTGGAAGATATAGTGAAGTCCCTTGCTTTGAATACCAAACAGTTTCAACAAGATACAAGATCTAGTATTCAAAGTATGGAGAATCAGATGGGTCAAATGGCAACTGTTATAAGTCGTTTAGAGGCTCAAGTGGGAGGGAAATTTCCTTCTCAAACAGTGGTGAACCCAAAGGAAAATGTGAATGCAGTGATGCTAAGAAGTGGCAAGAAAGTGGAAGAACCAAAGCTGAACATTCCAAGTAGCAAAGAAAGAAGAAATTGAAGATGAAATTGAGAAAGAAGAGGCTACAACTGAATCAAAGGTAATTCCTAACCCTTTAATTCAACTTCAATCTAATACTTTACCTTTTCCTAGCAGATTTGCGAAGTCAAAGAAAGAAGAGAAGGATAAAGAAATTTTGGAGATGTTTCGCAAGGTGGAAATGAATATACCTCTATTGGATGCAATTAAGCAAGTGCCAAGGTATGCAAAATTTCTTAAGGAACTATGCACCAACAAGCAGAAGTTGCACAGTGATGAGAAGATAATAATGGGAGAAAATGTGTCAGCTGTTTTCCAAAGAAAACTTCCTCCCAAGTGCAAGGATCTAGGTATGTTTACAATTCCTTGTAAGATAAGTAACACCAGAATTGAGAGAGCTATTTTAGATTTATGAGCTTCGATTAATGTTATGCCAAGATCTATTTATGCTTCATTAAATCTTGGTCCTGTGAAAGATACTGGTGTTATTATCCAATTGGCTGATCGCACTAATGCATACCCTGAAGGGGTAGTTGAAGATGTTCTTGTGCAGTGTAATAGCCGCTTTCTACTCAAATACTCATAAAACATGTACATAATGAAATACATATAAACTAGCATAAAAAGTTTGGGCCCAAATTTTTCTTTTATTAAACATATACATTCTTTATACAAAACATTGTATCATGTACAAAAGCATCAAAAACAAGGTGGACAGTGTAGCCATTTCCCTTCGCTCGCCGACGCCCATCCGACTGTGTCCTCACCTAGATCCTGCAAAAACATGGAAAACAACGGGGTGAGCACAACTAATGCTCAGTAAGTAAATCCTCTACTGGGTTTATTTCACTTAACCCTTTTTAGCTCATATTATAACCTTCTCTTCCCATTTTGCCCTTGTTCTTTCTTGGAAATTCCATCTATATTCTTTGATTCATTTCACTCACACCCCCATACTAACCTACTCTCCATGAAATTTCCTTACATTTTACTCCCCACTTTTCCTACCGGTAGAAATATCATTTTTACCCCTATGAAGAATTCTCTAGAAACTCATTAAACTTTTGAACTGGCTCATCGCTGCGGCGAAGAAACTTCTGTCACCCAGGCAAAAAGTTATAGAGTCGACACCGCCTTACTCAAAGCTAACGTCGCCGTGGTGAAGACTATTCTTCGCCCCAGTGAAGACTGCAATTCTAAGAATCCTCAAAACTCAACCAATTTCAACATACAAACTCAATTAAAACCGAATCAATGAACATTTAAGCAATACAGCAAATCTTAACTACCAGGTCAATGAGTTAGTGTTTCCGGCTGATTTTTACATTCTGGATATGGATGATTCTTCGTCTCCTGACCCTGCACCTATCGTACTGGGAAGACCATTCCTAAATACAGCTCGAACAAAAATAGATGTTCATGATGGTACCCTCATGATGGAATTTGATGGTGAAGTAATTCGTTTTAATATTTTTTATGCCATGAAATATCCAACTGATGTTCAGTCTATTTTTGCTATTGATGTTGTTGATCCTATTGATTCCATAGTGCAAGAGATTTTTGAGTTAAATAATGCAGATGAATTAGAGGTTACCCTTCTCAAACATGTGGAATCAGAGGAGAAAGGAGAGATAGAGCTCAGTGAAGAATTGAAGGAAATAGTGGCAGCTTTACATTCTTTAAAATCGAGTCTAGAAAGGTATGGAGTTTCTTTTATAAAGCTGCCTGATTCTCACCAGAAATTATTGCCTTCTGTTTTGCAGGCCCCTACACTGGAGTTGAAGCCATTACCAGGTCATTTGAAGTATGTGTACTTGGGAGAGAATGAGACACTGCCGGTAATTGTGTCAAACAAGTTAACACCCAATCAAGAAGAGAAACTAGTTTGAATGTTGCGAGAGGATAAGGAAGCGATTGGTTGGACCATAGCTGACATTAAGGAGATTAGTCCTTCCATATGCATGCATCGGATTTTGCTTGAAGAAGGTGCCAAACCGACACGGGAAGCGCAACGCAAATTAAATACCCCAATGATGGATGTGGTGAAAAAAGAAGTCCTAAAGCTTTTAGATGCTGGGGTAATTTATCCGATTTCCAACAGTAAGTGGGTAAGTCCAGTGCAAGTTATCCCTAAGAAATCTGGTGTTACAGTGGTGAAAAATCAAGACAATGAGTTGGTCCCTACACGTGTTCAGACAAGCTGGCGTGTGTGCATTGATTACAGAAAGTTGAACTCAACAACTTGAAAGATCATTTTCCACTTCCCTTTATTGATCAAATGCTTGAGAGGTTAGCTGGTCATTTTTATTACTATTTTCTTGATGGATTTTCAGGGTATAACCAGATTGTCATAGCACCGGAGGATCAAGAGAAGACGACATTCACATGTCCATTTGGCACCTTCGCCTATCGCCGAATGTCGTTTGGTCTCTGCAATGCTCTAGCCACATTCCAACGATGTATGGTAAGTATTTTTTCAGAATATGTTAAGTCAATTATAGAGGTGTTTATAGATGATTTTAGTGTTTTTGGTTATTCATTTGATCAATGCTTGCATAACCTTACACTAATTCTAGACAGATGCATGGAAACTAACCTTGTACTTAACTGGAAAAGAATGTCATTTTATGGTAGAGCAAGGTATAGTTTTGGGGCATATTGTTTCATCCAAGGGAATAGAGATTGGTAAGTCTAAGATAGATTTGGTTACAGCTTTACCTTACCCTGCCAGCATGCGGGAAGTTCGATCTTTTCTTGGCCATGCAGGTTTCTATCGGAGATTTCAAAGACTTTCAAAAATCGCATTGCCGCTATGCAGATTGTTACAAAAAGATGTGGATTTTCAGTTTGATGAGAAGTGCAAGAAGGCATTTGACAAGTTGAAGACATTGTTGACGACAGCACCAGTGATACAACCATCTAATTGGGAGCTACCTTTCGAAATTATGTGTGATGCGAGCAACTACGCATTAGGTGCTGTCTTGGGTCAAAGAGTTGGCAGAGCATGTCATGCCATTTATTATGCATCCAGGACCTTGAATGGCGCCCAACTCAATTATTCTATGACTGAAAAAGAACTTTAATCCATTGTTTTTGCTTTAGAAAATTTTCGATCATATTTGTTAGGTGCTAAAGTCATTGTCTTTTCTGATCATACAGCTCTTAGGTACTTGCTCACAAAGAATGAGGCAAAACCAAGGCTAATTAGATGGATTCTTCTATCCAGGAATTTGATTTGCAGATTAAAGATAAAAAGGGAGTAGAGAATGTTGTAGCAGATTACCTTAGCCGTTTGGTTCGTGACAGTGATGAGCTTCCTTTGCGAGAAACATTTCCGGATGAGCAATTGTTTTCCATTGAAATGGCGTCACCATGGTATGCAGATATTGTCAATTTTTTAGTTACTAACATGTTGCCAAATGATTTGACTAGAGCTCAAAAGGACAAGATCAAGAGTGATGCTAAGTATTATGCTTGGGACGATCCATATCTGTGGAAGCATTATGCTGACCAAGTGATAAAAATGTGCGTATCTAAACATGAATTTATTCCTATTTTAACTTTCTGTCATACCTGTGCATGTGGAGGACATTTTGGGCCATAGAGGACAGCTCGTAAGGTATTAGAATATGGTTTTTATTGGCCATCATTGTTCAAGGATGCCTACATGTTCTGTAAGTCATGTGATGATTGCCAAAAAGTTGGAAACATTTCTCGTAGAGATCAAATGCCACAATCTCCTATATTTATTGTTGAAATTTTTGATGTTTGGGGCATTGATTTTATGGGTCCATTTCCTGTTTCCTTTGGTAATGTTTATATTCTATTAGCTGTTGATTATGTTTCCAAATGGGTGGAGGCGAAAGCCACCAGAACTGACACTTCAAAGGTTGTTGCAGATTTTGTTAAAACTAACATTTTTTGTCTGGTTTGGGATACCAAGGGCCATAATCATGATAAGGGCTGTCATTTTGCAACAGGACAATGGAGGCATTCTTAAGAAATACCATGTCACACACAGGTCTCCACATTGTACCACCCACAACCAATGGCCAAGCGGAGGTGTCAAATAGAGAAATCAAGTCAATTTTGGAAAAGACAGTGAACCAAACAGGAAGGATTGGTCTTTGAGATTAGATGATGCATTATGGGCATACAGAACAGCATATAAGACACCTATTGGCATGTCCCCATACAGATTAGTGTTCGGTAAGCCCTGTCATCTTCCAGTAGAATTAGAGCACAAGGCTTATTGGGCAACAAGCATTGCAATATGGAGATGAAGGAAGCTGGCGTTAATAGGAGTTGTAATTGCAGAACTTGAGGATTGAGGAATGATGCCTACGAGAGTTCACACATCTACAGCAAGACTAAAGCCTTTCATGACAAGATGATCTCAAGGAAGCATTTTTTTGGACAGAAAGTCCTTCTTTCATTCAGCTGAATTATTTCCGAGTAAGTTACGTTCTCGTTGGGTGGACCTTTTATTGTGACTAATGTTTTTCATCATGGTGCAGTAGAAATCCAAAGTTTGCAACAAACAAGGTGTTTAAGGTCAATGGACATAGGCTTAAACCTTACTATGAAGGGTTCCAAGTTTGCAATATTGAGGAGGTGGGATTGGAGAGTCGATACATGAGTAGTGAAGACGATGCAAGAGTTGGGCTAACGACTTTAACCAAAGGCGCTGCTTGGAAGCACCCAAGAATTCAGATTTGATTTTCTTTTCCTTTGAATTAGTTTTTTTTTTTTTTTTTTTTTTTTTGCCAAATTTTTTTTGCTTTATTTACTGTCTCTGCATTTGGGTCTTACATTGGGGACAATGTAAGTTTTAAGTGTGGGGAGAAGTTAGGCTTAGGTGTGTTTTTATTTTCTGTTTTTATTTTTAGGCTTAGATGTGTGTTCTTTCTATTTTGTTTAGGCTGCGTGTTATATTCTTTTTTTTTTTTTTTTTTGGGTAGTTTATGTTAAAAGAAAAAGAAAAAAAATTTTTGTTTTAAGAAGGTTTATGCTTTAGTCATGTCTTTGAACGCTATGGTCATGAAATAGTAACTTGACTTTGTTATTGAACATATTCCTTTTAGATGTTACAATATTTCATAAAAAAGAGTTAATCATATTGAATCTTTGTAGTTTGAAACATATGTCTGAGAAGTTGTGTGAACTTGGTGACAAAGCATGACTGAGGAGTGTATAATAACCCTTAAAAGAAAAAAAAAAAGAACAATTTTTTCTCTTAAGCTAGTCCTAAATTTGGGTTTAAGCAAATAGAAAAAAAAAAAAAAAAGGTATGTGATGAGTCAAGATGGAGCGTAAAACGAACTCACTCATAAACACAACCATGAAATGAGATGGAGCATAAAATGCACTCATTTTTTTCAAACAGAAAAAAAAAAAGAACAGAAAAAAAATTTCTAGCTTGCTACCCAGTTGTAGTTAAAGAGAAACAATTGAGGAAAAGTTGAGAGGGGAGTACTACATGAATTGGTTGTGATTAGTTTCCTTGTTTGCATTGTGATTGAGAGTAATTGTGGAAAATAATGAAGAGAGATGAATGTCCTTAACTTTATTTTTATTTATTGTTGCTTCCTAAGTTAGGTATGAATATGCTGGATTAAATATTGTTGCTTATGCATCATGATGGTGTCTTGATATGACTTGAATGTAGATTGTTTTAGTTGTGAATTAGTTTGCCCGAGGACGTGCAAAGCTAAGTGTGGGGGGATTTGATAAGAGTGTAATTTATATATTTTTATTCCTTCCATATTATGTTTTTTTTGTTATGTTTTTGTTATTTGAGTTTATTAGAGTTTATTTTGTGAGTTTGGCATAGTTTGATAGACTTTAGGAAATAAGTGATAAAGATTAGGAAATTCCAGATTTTTGTTTTCTGACCAGTGCTATGTTTTCAGGTTTTTCATAGAATTATATTTCTCGATTGCAAAAGTGTTCTTCATAAAAGTAGTTGACGAATCAAGCTTTCCAGGAAGATATTATGGGTGAGAATCCGAGTTCGTTTGGGTTTTCATTAGTTGTTGCAAAACCGGACCTGGAATCCTCCTCGCAGAAGGATTCCTGGCTGAGTATTGAATCTTCGAATGGGCCTAACTGGAGCGTCAGATATCGAAAGTGGGTGATTCAAAAGCCCAGATTCATCTACCATCCGGGACTACAATTTTTATGAAGTGACTGAGCCCAGAAAAGATCTTTTACATTGCAAGAATCCTGGTGCAATCTGGAGACGAATTTTGTTTCCCATATCTGATAGATTTTGACAAATCTGAAGTCTATCTTTTAGGAAACATCTAGGAAAGATTTTCCATGATTCTTGGGATAAATTAAGAGAAACACATGTTATTTATTGAGGAGTGTGAGGTTAATAGGGGAGACAGCAGTGGATTTCTGTTTTTCAGTTTTTTTTACTTTCTAGGTCAAGATTGTGGCTGATCTTTCTTCGTCAGTTCAGGGGGATTTTGAAGCCTAAATTCATGTCATTGGTGTAACTGACTTCAGTAACATTGTTTTTAATCTTATTTTTATTGAATTGTTTATATTATTCTGTTTTAATTATTTTATTCTTGTTTGAGTGATTTAATTTTGGCCTGCTAAATTGTTTATCAGAATTTTACCGTGTAGATTAGGAATTGTGATACGTAATTGTCTTTTTTCTATTCAAGGAGTAGCATATGATGTATGATGATTATGGACAGTTTTCAATCTGTCATCTTGAATAACATACCTAAGTTAAATAATCCAAGCTTGTGAGATTGTTGCTTGATTTATCTATTTTCCTAATTCTTAAGGCTACCATTGAATTAAACTTAGAGAGCTTATTCTAGGTTGTTCAAGGGTTGGGATCTACTTGGAGAGCCTATTTCAGTAGTGACAATTAAGGGAAAATTCGGTTAACAGAGCTTGTTGTTTCCTAGGTTAGTAGTTCCATAATAACAGATAGAATATGCTACGGTTAGTTCATATCCAATGCATATTTAGTGGATCTTGAACCGAAACTGGTTGCTTTTAACCTGATATTTTCTACCATTAGATATTTCTTGTTTTATTTAGTTTGTCTTGACTACAACCCCCTTTCATACTGTTGTCATGTTTACTATTTAGAGTTTTATTTTATTTTTCTGTTGTTTTCATTGTTGTAGAATACAGAAATTATCGAATCATCCCTATGGATCGACCCTTGCTTACCTTATATACATTCAGTAGTTAGGTTAGGAGTGTTATTAATTTGGAGCATCGGCACGTTACCAGGAGTGGATATCGGGACGGAGAATGGGTCTCCAGCCCTGACCTGGCCGGCCTGCGCTCATCCTTTCAAGATAGTGGGCTGAAAAAGTTGCCAAACGTCACAGATAATTCATTCGTTCACTGCATTTTTGTCATTTCTCTTTGGATGTAAGCGGGGGGTGGTTTATGGCTCAGTTCGAGACAGCTAAAATGAGTGAGAAAGATCAGGACCCACTGTGATGTGACTAGGATCAATGTTGTAATTGTTTAATAATGGCTGATAAATTCAAAGCCCATTCACAAGGATAGTTTTGTATTGTTCTGCTTGGGATTCTTACTATAATTTTGTAACTAGAGTCAAAAAGTGTTTTGACTTGGGATTGGGATAGTTTTGTGACAAGAAGAAAAACAAACAAGTGTAGAGACGAGCATAAAATCCTAATATAAGAGGACTGCAAGAAGATCAGAAGCTAAAGGAGGAAGGTAATAATTATATGATTGTTATTCTTTACATTTATTATGAGAAATTGGTGTCTTCTTGATTGCAAAAACTTCTGATAATCACGTAAGTTGATTTCCTGGCTGTTTATGTTTGATTGATATTTGTTTGTATATACTTGTGCCATTAATTCATTCAATAAGATCTTAGAAGGTATTTATTAGATTTATCAGTGATTGTTGGAAAACTTCGTATAAGCACAAAGGTTGTTACAAATTAACACAAACGGATCATCTACTTGAACTGAAGACCCAGAAACTAAAAATTGTTGACTGATTCTACAGGATACGGCACAAGGTTCAGGTGGTGATGGAAGCCATGATAATCTACCTTTCAATTGTGTGTGTTTGCTACTTCTGTCAGTTTCATCAAGTTCATTCACAAGTTCTGGTGGACTCCGATTTGCATACAATCTAAGATGGTGCCTCAAGGTATCAAAGTCCTTCGTACAATTCATTTATGGAAACACTAAAATCATCGCATGAGGAACGAAATCATGGCCACGCCCATGGAATTATCAATCACATATTACCGAGAATTGAACCTCATGTTCACTCTTGGACCAAGCTTTATGGTAACACCAATCTCAATAACTTATGAGGAAAAAGCTTTAACAATTTAAATTACGTTTTATTTTTATTTCATCCATGAAACCTGTACATGTGTAGGTAAGAACTCCTTTTCTGGTATGGTCCTAAACCTCAATTAGTAGTCACGGAGCCTGATCTGATCAAACAGATACTGAAGGACAAAGAAGATGGAATATATCGCAAAAGAGATTTAACATATTTTGCGAAAAAGCTTATGGATGCTTGCATCAGCTCGAGTGAAAAATGGTTTGGCAAAGAAAATTGCCAACCATGCTTTCCATGCGGAGAAACTTAAAGGTAAATGCTTGTATTCTTGTGAATGACAGATGCTCCACTCAATTGTATTATGCATAGTAATGAAAAGGTAATATCTCTTAAAAGATACACAAAAATATCACTTTAGTTTTGAAACTTACTAAAGTTGTAACCTTACTTATACCCTTTGAATTAAGTCAAACATAATAAATTAATAGCCAATAAGGGACGACATGTATTGTGTAATAATAATATACCTCTTGCATTAAGCCACTAACATCAATCGACTGTTACCCAACATCTAATGTTTCCTCTTTCAGAATATGACCCCACAATAATTGCCAGTGTGAATGATGCTGGAGAGATGGAGACTTATAGGCAAGGAGATTGACGTATTCAAAGATTCAAGATTTTAACATCAGAAGTAATCTCCAGAACAGCATTTGGGAGCAGTTACACGGAAGGAGAAGATATTTGATATGTTAACAAAGATGGCTTTCATCCTAACCAAAAACGCATTCAAAGTTGGATTCCTGTACTAATAAGTTTTTATCTTTCTGAGTCCTCTATTAGTACAAAGAAACCACTATAAAAAGCAAGAAATTAACATCCGAAGACATGAGATTTAATTAACTGTTCCTTAATTTGTTTTTCACAAAATTGAGCCTAGCCCTTTATAATTTCTACTTTCATAAGGTGCCATGTTTTATTGTTGTAGTAAACTTCTGAAGACTCGTGATGATATTGAAGCAGACAGACTCCAGAAAGATATAAAAGACTCCCTTATTAAGATGATAATGAAGAGAGAAAATAATGTGAGCACGGGAGAACTAGACAGGTATGGCAGTGATCTTCTCGGATTATTAATGAAGGCTTATCACCATGAGGATCAGACTCAGAGAATCCATATGATATGATAGATGGTGTAAGACATTTTACGTTGCTGGACATGAACAACCGCAAGCTTACTCTCCTGGACTGTTTTTCTTCTTGCCACTAACGCCGATTGGCAAGACAAAGCTAGGGAGGAAGTTCTCAAATTATTTGGCAAACAAAATCCAAGTCCAGATGCCTCTCAAGATTAAAGACTGTAAGTAATCATGACTTTGAACAATTTTACATATTTTGGTGGAATAAATCACATTCACTGGTGTTCCGTTTCGTATCTAAATTGTCTGTCTTTTCCTTGTAGATGAGTATGATAACAATGAATCTTTGAGACTAATATCTCCGGCTGTTGCCTTTTGAGGGAGACCAAATCCCAAGTAAAATTGGGAAGTGTACTGTACCACTAATATGGATATCTCGATTTCAGTTCTAGCACTTCACCATGATCCTCAAATATGGGAGAAGATGTCCACCTTTTCAAACCAGAGAGATTTGCAGAAGGGTAGCTAAAGCTACCAATAACAACATGGCAGTCTTTTGTCCTTTTGGCTTGGGACCTCGGATTTGTGTGGGCTTGAACTTTCTATGATAGAAACAAAGTTGCACTCTCATGTTTCTGCACGATACAGGTTCACATTGTCACCAACTTATGTTCACTCGCCAGTTCAGTTATCTCAATTCGCCCTCAACATGGACTTCCAGTCGGGCTTCACTCATTGTAAATCGAATTTCAAATAAACTTTTGTTTTCGGTGCTCATACCGAGACTTGGGAACATTGGCGCAGGTAATTAGCAAAGGATTCATAGAAGTCATTCTGGAGTGTGTAATATTTGGATTCACCCCTAACAATTACCGAACAGATTTGTATCCTATGTTGAAGAGTATCCTGTTTTATAATCTTCTGGGACTGTCTTTTTTGGCAATTTGCTCAACCATTACCGAAATGCAATTAGAACAGACACACAAATATGACTTCTATAACAGGCTCTTTAATATATATTATATATATATTACACACACATTAATAATAGAAACAAAGAAATGATTTAAAAAAAAAAAAAACCCACCACCTTAGATATGTCTTTTTGGACTGATTTCTTCCAAGAAATTTTCTTGTGGGGTTTGACTTCTTTGACAAAGCTTTTTAAAAGGTTAATTAGTACAAGAAATAATATAACTTCTACAAGTGATGTGGTAAACTTTTAATTAAATTTTTATACCTAAAAATAGAACCAAGAATAATAAATGATGTGTGGGAAAAGTGAAAACCAACTTAGATTTGAGAGATGCGTCGGGAGTTTAATTATAGACACCATAAAGGGGTCGAGAGAGGTCCTCAGAGATCTTCGTTTATTAAGTGATACTGGTGATCCCCAATGGTTCTCCCTCATTATATTGCCTGTGTTTGTGTTTGGTCATTCATCAGCTAAGTCTGTAACACTGTCCGTGAGTTTCAAGTTATTAGCAAAATGTTAAGCTATATAGAGTGTTAATTAAACATTGACATTAAATTTAGGTATCCCAATAGGTGTGGTCTCCGTTCTTGGCAGGTGGGATCCCCACATGGAAAATGTTTTTTTCTCAAACCCACTCCGTTCCCCAATTTTTTATATAAAACCATATAAATAATCACATTTAAATAAACGCATTATAATTAAGTAAACTTACCATATAACCTAGTTAGTAACTACGGATACGGCAAAAAAAGATTACGGGAATTTTATGGCAATAGTAAAAAATACGTTTATAAAAATTCGGCCATAAAATTCAAATACGAGAAAAATATAGTACGGGTTAATACGACATATTTCAATAATACGTTTTAAAAAATACAGCAATATCAATCCTGATTTTAACACTTTTCATTGACCACCTGGTTAAAATCAATATAACATTTCAAATACTGGTACAGAAAAAAAAAGGTACAGGTATGATACGGCAAATGATGAACATACGTCTGCAAAATTCGACAAAATTCGGATACAAGAATATCACATATAATATGTGAATTATACGGCTGGCCATATAATTTGTGTTTTATTCACGAATTTACTAACTAGGCTATAAATGTTCTAAATAAAATAATCATAACATATTGTAGCTATATTAAAAATTTAAAATTTTAACAAAGCATAACCAAACAATTAAGAAAAAAAACTAAATTATAAAATAATTTTTACTATGCCCATAGCATCATTTATTTTCTAGCATCTTCTTGATTTCTCTTCATCAAGAACTTTAAGACTTCATTCCTATAAAGTGAAATAAAAAAATAATGATAATTATTTCCCTGATTAAAAATATTTTACATAAATTTTATAATGGGAAATGAAGTGGGTTTGGGGTGGGGGGTGACTGTATCCGTCCCACATCCATTTCAACATGGAGAATTAATATACTCCCCATTCCTCAAATTAACTCCTCTACCCCCACCCCAATAGAGCGGTTCCCAAGAGTACCCAAACACATGAAGCATTTTGTCATCCCTTCCGACTTTTAAATATCATAGAGTTCTGCACAAAGTTTGACCAGTTATTTATGATCCTTTGCCTTGTATACATGACAGCGGCTATAATTACCCACATCCACATGATTATTTTAGTAATAAACGCAATTATTATAACTTAATGACCATGTCACAAGTCTTAATACTTCCATCCCATCTAACAAATTAATAGAAGTGAGAATTAAGCCTGAGCCAAAAACTCGATACTAGGATCAGACCAGGCCCAATAGAGAAGGGATTGGGCCCAAACCAGTCACTCCTCCAAGGCCCAGGCCCAAACACTCTCCCCAATTACATTTAACCCTTATAAATTATCCAAAACCTCCTATTTAATATGAAAATAACACTAAATATAAGGCTTAAAATTTTTTTACAAAAAAAGCAAAAAATAAAAAAACAAATAGGACTGGTCCGAGCCTTAAGAAATCTTATGGGCCCAAGACCAATCCTTCAAAAATTGGGCTCGGTCCCTCAAGGACCGTTCCCAATTTGGAAGCAATTTGGGAGCAGCCTTTGAGGGCCCAAGCCTAGGACCAGCTGGGCCCAGGCCTTGCCCACCTCTACAAATTAAGTCAAAGCCTATTCTGTATCTCGATCTGTCACTCACTTGAGCCTCAGACATGGGGTAAAGCTGCCTACCTTTTCAAACCTGAAAGATATGCAGAAGGGCTGGCTAAAGCTACCAGCAACAACACGGCGGCATTTTTTACTTTTGGTTTGGGACCTCGGACTTGTGTAGGCTTGAACTTTGCAACAATAGAAACAGGTTACTCTCTCAATGATTCTGCGACGATACAGATTTACTATCTCTTAACTAATGTCCATTCACCAGCTCAGTTTATAACAGTTCAACCACAACATGGACTTCAAGTCTTGCTTCATGCCTCGTAAAATAGAACATAATTTGAGAATTGTAGTAATGTACACTTGGGGTGACATACCAATCAAA
Source organism: Pistacia vera (assembly GCF_008641045.1). NCBI lineage: Eukaryota > Viridiplantae > Streptophyta > Magnoliopsida > Sapindales > Anacardiaceae > Pistacia > Pistacia vera. The sequence continues at coordinate 65,982 of NW_022196471.1, forward strand.
AACACTACGTCTACGGTGGTTTTTATGTAATGCTTTTATTTTGAGGTTCACAAGTGAAGATGACCTTTTTATCCTTAGGAGTACTTGGCTAAAGAGCAAAAAAAAATTTCATAAACTCTTGAATTCGAATCTCCCCAGGCACAAATAGAGGTGATCACTAAAGTTTTTACCTGACCGACAATTCCAAAGCCACAAGAGATTAGTTAAATGCATGCAAACTGGCCCAGACCACCCCAGTGATTAAAAAAAAAAAAAAATGACAACATAATCACGAATTATAGAAGTTGATAGAAGTTAAGCTTTGTAATATAATAATAACCACAAAGGTGAGCTAAAAGCCAATCTATGCAACTTTCCTTAAGCTGCCTCTTAAGTAAATACTAACACGAAGCTGCAGTTCATACATACCAAAACAAAAGGCTAATCTATACAACCTCTTTTCTTAGCACAACCCATGAGGAAAAGATACAAACAATGTTTTGAACAACGATTTTTCTGGCCCAAGTAGAGAAAATAACAACAGCTTTACAAATACAATTTTGCTCACCAAGTGAGAACCAACTAAAGAATCCTAACTGATATCTTATGGGAAAATCTGAGGAACTAACCTTCTCAATGGAAATCATTACCAACAAAAAGAATTGTGCGTATATTTAAAAAACCTTTTGTTAGCATTTAATGACATAAAGTTAATAAAAATTTCTCCTTCATGCGAGAAATAAGCTTAAATTTTTCCTCAGCTTCAACTTGCTGTCGAATGTCAGTCTTTGATGCTCGGTCAGGATGAAATCTTAACAAAGCTCGTTTATAAGCCGCATGCACCTGAAAAGGCCATTAATCTTCATCATCAAAATATTAATAAAGACAAGAGGATGACAGACTCAAATTGGTGAGTTGTTTATGGCCACTTGCCCATGGCTGCATGGCCAATAAATAAGCCAAACCCACATAATTCTAATCACAAGACTTCAAAACAAGTTAAAGCAGTTAATCATAGGCCATAAACAACTCAAAACAAATGGTATCACTTCATTTTAACAGTATATGAAAGAAACAACACATGTCGTACCAACAAATAAAATTCAAAGGTTGCTAAGTTGAGATTAAGATTCAATTTGATGAGGTTTCTGAAAGGTCAAAAATAACTTTTAGAAAACAAGAAACTTTTTCTGAATTCAATTCTTTAAATTGTTTGCTGAACACCAATATCTACTTTTTACAATTCTGTGAAGTCATTTACATCTATTACAAGGAACTCAAATTCTGTGTTTCTCTTAGAGACTCAGTCATTTATCAATTTGTAATGATAATTTTAAAATGCGAAAACACTTGAAACAGCAATTATATAAAATTGAGCCTAGCCCTTTATAATTTCTCTTCATAAGGTGCCATGTTTATTGTTGTAGTAAACTTCTGAAGACTCGTGATGATATTGAAGCAGACAGACTCCAGAAAGATATAAAAGACTCCCTTATTAGATGATAATGAAGAGAGAAATAATGTGAGACGGGAGAACTAGACAGGTATGCAGTGATCTTTCGGATATTAATGAAGGCTTATCACCATGAGGATCAGACATCAGAGAATATCCCTAGATGTATGATAGATGAGTGTAAGACATTTACGTTGCTGGACATGAAACAACCGCAAGCTTACTCTCCTGGACTGTTTTTTCTTCTGCCACTAACGCCGATTGGCAAGACAAAGCTAGGGAGGAAGTTCTCAAATTTTGGCAAACAAAATCCAAGTCCAGATAGCCCAAGAAAAGACTGTAAGTAATCAATGACTTTGAACAAATTTTACATATTTTGGGTGGAATAATCACATTCACTGGTGTTCCGTCGTATCTAAATGTCTGTCTTTTCCTTGTAGATGAGTATGATAATCAATGAATCTTTGAGACTATATTCTCCGGCTGTTGCCGTTTGAGGGAGACCAAATCCCAAGTAAAATGGGAAGTGTTACTGTACCAGCTAATATGGATATCTCGATTTCAGTTCTAGCACTTCACCATGATCCTCAAATATGGGGAGAAGATGTCCACCTTTTCAAACCAGAGGATTGCAGAAGGGGTAGCTAAAGCTACCAATAACAACATGGCAGCTTTTTGTCTTTGGCTTGGGACCTGATTGTGTGGGCTTGAACTTTCTATGATAGAAACAAAGGTTGCTCCAATGATTCTGCAACGATACAGGTTCAATTGTCACCAACTTATGTTCACTCGCCAGTTCAGGTTATCTCAATTCGCCCTCAACATGGACTTCCAGTCGTGCTTCACTCATTGTAAAATCGAATTTCAAATAAACTTTTGTTTTCGGTGCTCATAACCGAGACTTGGGAACATTGGCGCAGGTAATTAGCAAAGGATTCAATAGAAAGTCATTTGGAGTGTGTAATATTTGGATTCACCCCTAACAATTACCGAACAGATTTGTATCCTATGTTGAAGAGTATTCCTGTTTTATAATCTTCTGGGACGTCTTTTTAGGCAATTTGCTCAACCATTACCAGAAATGCAATAGAACAGACACACAATATGACTTCTATAACAGGGCTCTTTAATTATTATATATATATTATACACACCACTATAAATAGAACAAAGAAATGATTTAAAAAAAAAAAAAAACCCACCACCTTAGATATGTCTTTTTGGGACTGATTTCTTCCAGAAAATTTTCTTGTGGGGTTTGACTTCTTTGACAAAGCTTTTTAAAAGGTTAATTAGTACAAGAAATAAAATAACTTCTACAAGTGATGTGGTAAACTTTAATTAAATTTTATATACAAAAATAGAAGCCAAGAAAATAAATGATGTGTGGGAAAAGTGAAAACCAACTTAGATTGAGAGATGCTCGGGAGGTTTAATTATAAGACAACATAAAGGGGTCGAGAGAGGTCCTCAGAGATCTTCGTTATTAAGGTGATACTGGTGATCCCCAGATGGTTCTCCCTCATTATATTGCCTGTGTTTGTGTTTGGTCATTTCATCAGCTAAGTCTGTAACACTGTCCGTGAGTTCAAGTTATTAGCAAAATGATTAAGCTATATAGAAGTGTTTAATTAAACATTGACATAATATTTAGGTATCCCAATAGGGTGTGGTCTCCGTCTTGGGCAGGGATGGGGAATCCCCACATGAAAATGTTTTTTCTCAAACCACTCCGTTCCCCAATTTATTATATAAAACCATATAAATAATCACATTTAAAAAACAGCATTATAATTAAGTAAACTATTACCATAAACCTAGTTAAACTACGGATACGGCAAAAAAAGATTACGGGATTTATGGCAAATAGTAAAAAATACGTTATATAAAATTCGGCCATAAAATTCAAATACGAGAAAAAAATAGTACGGGGTTAATACGACATATTGTCAATATACGTTTTAAAAAATACAGCAATATCATCCTGATTTTAACACTTTTCATTGACCACCTGGTTAAAATCAATATAACATTTCAAATATACTGGTACAGAAAAAAAAAAGGTACAGGTTGATACGGAAATGATGAACAATACGTCTGCAAAAATTCGACAAAAATTCGGATACAAAAATTCACATATAATATGTGAATTATACGGCTGGCCAAATATTTGTGTTTATTCACGAATTACTAACTAGGCTATATAAATGTTCTAATAAAATAATCATAACATATTGTAGTATATTAAAAATTTAAAAGTTTAAACAAAGCATAACCAAAACAATTAAGAAAAAAAACTAAATTATAAAATAATTTTTACTATGCCCATAGCATCATTTATTTTCTAGCATCTTCTTGATTTCTCTTCATCAAGAACTTTAAGACTTCATTCCTATAAAATGTGAAATAAAAAAATAATGATAAAATATTTCCCTGATTAAATATTACATAAAATTATAATGGGAAATGAAGTGGGTTTGGGGTGGGGGGTGTAAGCTTATTCTAGGTTGTTCAAGGGTTGGGATCTACTTGGAGAGCCTATTTCAGTAGTGACAATTAAGGGAAAATTCGGTTAACAGAGCTTGTTGTTTCCTAGGGTTAGTAGTTCCATAATAACAAGATAGAATAGTGCTACGGTTAGTTCATATCCAATGCATATTTAGGTGGATCTTGAACCGAGAACTGGTTGCTTTTAACCTGATATTTTCTACCATTAGATATTTCTTTGTTTTATTTAGTTTGTCTTGACTACAACCCCCTTTCATTACTGTTGTCATGTTTACTATTTAGAGTTTTATTTTATTTTTCTGTTGTTTTCATTGTTGTAGAATACAGAAATTAATCGAATCATTCCCTATGGGATCGACCCTTGCTTACCTTATATACAATTCAGTAGTTAGGTTAGGAGTGTTATTAATTTGGAGCATTCGGCACGTTACCAGGAGTGGATATCGGGACGGAGAATGGGGTCTCCAGCCCTGACCTGGCCGGCCTGCGCTCATCCTTGTCAAGATAGGTGGGCTGAAAAAGTTGCCAAACGTCACAGATAATTCATTCGTTGACTGTATTTTTTGTCATTTCTCCTTTGGATGTAAGCGGGGGGTGGTTTGTGGCTCAAGTTCGCAACAGCTAAAATGAGTGAGAAAGATCAGGACCCACTGTGACTGTGACTGGGATCAATGTTGGCAATTGTTTCAATAATAATGGCTGAAAAATTCAAAGCCCATTCACAAGGGATAGTTTTGTATTGTTCTGCTTGGGATTCTTACTATAATTTTGTAACTAGAGTCAAAAAGTGTTTTGACTTGGGATTAGGGGATAGTTTTGTGACAAGAAGAAAAACAAAACAAGTGTATGAGACGAGCATAAAATCCTAATATAAGAGGACTGAGAGAAGATCAGAAAGCTAACGGAGGAAGGTAATAATTATATGATTGTTATTCTTTACATTTATTATGAGAAATTGGTGTCTTCTTGATTGCAAAAACTTCTGATGAATCACGTAAAGTTGATTTCCTGGCTGTTTATGTTTGATTGATATTTGTTTGTGTATTACTTGTGTCCATTAAATTCATTCAAATAAGATCTTAGAAGGTATTTATTAGATTTATCTAGTGATTGTTGGATAAACTTCGTATATAAGCACAAAGGTTGTTACAAATTAACACAAACAGGATCATCTACTTGAACTTGAAGACCCAGAAACTAAAAATTGTTGACTGATTCTACAGGATACAGCACAAGGTTCAGGTGGTGATGGAAGCCATGATAATCTACCTTTCAAGTTGTGTGTGTTTGCTACTTCTGTCAGTTCTCATCAAGTTCATTCACAAGTTCTGGTGGACTCCGATTTGCATACAATCTAAGATGATGCCTCAAGGTATCAAAGGTCCTTCGTACAAATTCATTTATGGAAACACTAAAGAGATCATTCGCATGAGGAACGAAATCATGGCCACGCCCATGGAATTATCAAATCACATATTACCGAGAATTGAACCTCATGTTCACTCTTGGACCAAGCTTTATGGTAACACCAATCTCAATAACTTATTGAGGAAAAAGCTTTTAACAATTTAAATTACTAGTTTTATTTATTATTTCATCCATGAACCTGTACATGTGTAGGTAAGAACTTCCTTTTCTGGTATGGTCCTAAACCTCAATTAGTAGTCACGGAGCCTGATCTGATCAAACAGATACTGAATGACAAAGAAGATGGAATATATCGCAAAAGAGATTTAACATATTTTGCGAAAAAGCTTTTAGGGGATGGGCTTGCATCAGCTCGAGGTGAAAAATGGTTTAGGCAAAGGAAAATTGCTAACCATGCTTTCCATGCGGAGAACTTAAAGGTAAATGCTTGTATTCTTGTGAATGGTAGATGCTCTACTCAATTGTATTAATGCATAGTAATGTAATAAGAGGTAATATCTCTTAAAAGATGCACAAAAATATCACTTAGTTTTGAAACTTACTAAAGTTGTACACTTAACTTTATCCCTTTGAATTAAGTCAAACATAATAAATTAATAGCCAATAAGGGAGCGACATGTATTATGTGTAAGCTAATAATACCTCTTGCATTAAGCCACTAACATCAATCGACTGATTACCCAACATCTAATGTTTCCTCTTTCAGAATATGACCCCAGCAATAATTGCCAGTGTGGAAATGATGCTGGAGAGATGGAGACATTATGATGGCAAGGAGATTGACGTATTCAAAGAATTCAAGATTTTAACATCAGAAGTAATCTCCAGAACAGCATTTGGGAGCAGTTACACGGAAGGGGAGAAGATATTTGATATGTTAACAAAGATGGCTTTCATCCTAACCAGAAACGCATTCAAAGTTAGGATTCCTGTACTTAAGTAAGTTTTTATCTTTCTGAGTCCTCTATTAGTACAAAGAAACCACTATAAAAAGCAAGCAAATTAACATCCGAAGACATGAGATTTAATTAAACTGTTCCTTAATTTTGTTTTTCACAAAATTGAGCCTAGCCCTTTATAATTTCTACTTTCATAAGGTGCCATGTTTTATTGTTGTAGTAAACTTCTGAAGACTCGTGATGATATTGAAGCAGACAGACTCCAGAAAGATATAAAAGACTCCCTTATTAAGATGATAATGAAGAGAGAAAATAATGTGAGCACGGGAGAACTAGACAGGTATGGCAGTGATCTTCTCGGATTATTAATGAAGGCTTATCACCATGAGGATCAGACTCAGAGAATATCCATAGATGATATGATAGATGAGTGTAAGACATTTTACGTTGCTGGACATGAAACAACCGCAAGCTTACTCTCCTGGACTGTTTTTCTTCTTGCCACTAACGCCGATTGGCAAGACAAAGCTAGGGAGGAAGTTCTCAAATTATTTGGCAAACAAAATCCAAGTCCAGATAGCCTCTCAAGATTAAAGACTGTAAGTAATCAATGACTTTGAACAAATTTTACATATTTTGGGTGGAATAAATCACATTCACTGGTGTTCCGTTTCGTATCTAAATTGTCTGTCTTTTTCCTTGTAGATGAGTATGATAATCAATGAATCTTTGAGACTATATTCTCCGGCTGTTGCCGTTTTGAGGGAGACCAAATCCCAAGTAAAATTGGGAAGTGTTACTGTACCAGCTAATATGGATATCTCGATTTCAGTTCTAGCACTTCACCATGATCCTCAAATATGGGGAGAAGATGTCCACCTTTTCAAACCAGAGAGATTTGCAGAAGGGGTAGCTAAAGCTACCAATAACAACATGGCAGCTTTTTGTCCTTTTGGCTTGGGACCTCGGATTTGTGTGGGCTTGAACTTTTCTATGATAGAAACAAAGGTTGCACTCTCAATGATTCTGCAACGATACAGGTTCACATTGTCACCAACTTATGTTCACTCACCAGTTCAGGTTATCTCAATTCGCCCTCAACATGGACTTCCAGTCGTGCTTCACTCATTGTAAAATCGAATTTCAAATAAACTTTTGTTTTCGGTGCTCATAACCAAGACTTGGAAACATTGGCGCAGGTAATTAGCAAAGGATTCAATAGAAAGTCATTCTGGAGTGTGTAATATTTGGATTCATCTCAACAATTACCGAACAGATTTGTATCCTTTGTTGAAGAGTATTCCTGTTTTAAAGTCTTCTGGGACTATGTCTTTTTTAGGCAATTTGCTCAACCATTACCAGAAATGCAATTAGAACAGACACACAAATATGACTTCTATAACAGGGCTCTTTAATTATATATATATATATATATACACACACACTTATAAATAGAAACAAAGAAATGATTTAAAAAAAAAAAAAAACCCACCACCTTAGATATGTCTTTTTGGGACTGATTTCTTCCAGAAAATTTTCTTGTGGGGTTTGACTTCTTTGACAAAGCTTTTTAAAAGGTTAATTAGTACAAGAAATAAATATAACTTCTACAAGTGAAGTGGTAAACTTTTAATTAAATTTCTATACCTAAAAATAGAAGCCAAGAATAATAAATGATGTGTGGGAAAAGTGAAAACCAACTTAGATTTGAGAGATGCGTCGGGAGGTTTAATTATAAGACACCATAAAGGGGTCGAGAGAGGTCCTCAGAGATCTTCGTTTATTAAGTGATACTGGTGATCCCCAGATGGTTCTCCCTCATTATATTGCCTGTGTTTGTGTTTGGTCATTTCATCAGCTAAGTCTGTAACACTGTCCGTGAGTTTCAAGTTATTAGCAAAATGATTAAGCTATATAGAAGTGTTTAATTAAACATTGACATTAATATTTAGGTATCCCAATAGGGTGTGGTCTCCGTTCTTGGGCAGGGATGGGGAATCCCCACATGGAAAATGTTTTTTTCTCAAACCCACTCCGTTCCCCAATTTATTTATATAAAAACCATATAAATAATCACATTTAAAATAAACAGCATTATAATTAAGTAAACTATTACTATATAACCTAGTTANTTTTGGGACTGATTTCTTCCAGAAAATTTTCTTGTGGGGTTTGACTTCTTTGACAAAGCTTTTTAAAAGGTTAATTAGTACAAGAAATAAATATAACTTCTACAAGTGACGTGGTAAACTTTTAATTAAATTTCTATACCTAAAAATAGAAGCCAAGAATAATAAATGATGTGTGGGAAAAGTGAAAACCAACTTAGATTTTAGAGATGCGTCGGGAGGTGTAATTATAAGACACCATAAAGGGGTCGAGAGAGGTCCTCAGAGATCTTCGTTTATTAAGTGATACTGGTGATCCCCAGATGGTTCTCCCTCATTATATTGCCTGTGTTTGTGTTTGGTCATTTTATCAGCTAAGTCTGTAACACTATCCGTGAGTTTCAAGTTATTAGCAAAATGATTAAGCTATATAGAAGTGTTTAATTAAACATTGACATTAATATTTAGGTATCCCAATAGGGTGGTTCTCCGTTCTTGGGCAGGGGATGGGGAATCCCCACATGGAAAATGTTTTTTTCTCAAACCCACTCCGTTCCCCAATTTATTTATATAAAAACCATATAAATAATCACATTTAAAATAAACAGCATTATAATTAAGTAAACTATTACTATATAACCTAGTTAGTAAATACAGGTACAGCAAAAAAAGATTACGGGTATGATACGCCAAATAGTAAAAAATACGTTTGTAAAAATTCGGCCATAAAATTTAAATACGAGAAAAATATAGTATGGGTTTAATACGACACATTGTCAATAATACGTTTTGAAAAATACGGCAATATCAATCCTGATTTTGGCACTTTTTATGGACCACCTAGTTAAAATCAATATAGAATTTCAAATATACTCGTACAGAAAAAAAAAAAGGTACAAGTATGATACAGCAAATAATAAAAAATACGTTTACAAAAATTCGACAAAAATTCAGATACGAGAATATTCACGTATAATATGTGAATTATACGGCTGGGCGTATAGTTTGTGTTTTATTCACGAATTTACTAACTAGGCTATATAAATGTTCTAAATAAAAATAATCATAACATATTGTAGCTATATTAAAAATTTAAAAGTTTAAACAAAGCATAACCAAAACAATTAAGAAAAAAAACTAAATTATAAAATAATTTTTAGTATGCCCATAGCATCATTTATTTTCTAGCATCTTCTTGATTTCTCTTCATCAAGAACTTTAAGACTTCATTCCTATAAAATGTGAAATAAAAAAATAATGATAAATTATTTCCCTGATTAAAAATATTTTACATAAATTTTATAATGGGAAATGAAGTGGGTTTGGGGTGGGGGGTGTACTGTATCCGTCCCACATCCATTTCAACATGGAGAATTAATATACTCCCCATTCCTCAAATTAACTCCTCTACCCCCACCCCAATAGAGCGGTTCCCAAGAGTACCCAAACATATGAAGCATTTTGTCATCCCTTCCGACTTTTAAATATCATAGACTTCTGCACAAAGTTTGACCAGTTATTTATGATCCTTTGCCTTGTATACATGACAGCGGCTATGATTACCCACATCCACATGATTGTTTTAGTAATAAATGCAATTATTATAACTTAATGACCATGTCACAAGTCTTAATACTTCCCTCTCATCTAACAAATTAATAGAGGTGAGAACTAAACCCGGGCCAAAAACTCGATCCTAGGATCAGACCAGGCCCAATAGAAGAGAGATTGAGCCCAGACCGGTCTCTCTTCCAAGGCCCAGGCCCAAACCCTCTCCCCAATTACATATAACCCTTATAAATTATCCAAAACCTCCTATTTAATATGAAAATAACACTAAATATAAGGCTTAAAAATTTTTTACAAAAAAGTAAATAAAAAAATAAATAAGACTGGTCCGAGCCTCCTATTTAACCTGCCTCTTAAGTAAATACTCACATGAAGCTGCAGTTCATACATACCAAAACAAAAGGCTAATCTATACAACCTCTTTTCTTAGCACAACCCATGAGGAAAAGATACAAACAATGTTTTGAACAACGATTTTTCTGGCCTAAGTAGAGAAAATAACAACAGCTTTACAAATACAATTTTGCTCACCAAGTGAGAACCAACTAAAGAATCCTAACTGATATCTTATGGGAAAATCTGAGGAACTAACCTTCTCAATGGAAATCATTACCAACAAAAAGAATTGTGCGTATATTTAAAAAACCTTTTGTTAGCATTTAATGACATAAAGTTAATAAAAATTTCTCCTTCATGCGAGAAATAAGCTTAAATTTTTCCTCAGCTTCAACTTGCTGTCGAATGTCAGTCTTTGATGCTCGGTCAGGATGAAATCTTAACAAAGCTCGTTTATAAGCCGCATGCACCTGAAAAGGCCATTAATCTTCATCATCAAAATATTAATAAAGACAAGAGGATGACAGACTCAAATTGGTGAGTTGTTTATGGCCACTTGCCCATGGCTGCATGGCCAATAAATAAGCCAAACCCACATAATTCTAATCACAAGACTTCAAAACAAGTTAAAGCAGTTAATCATAGGCCATAAACAACTCAAAACAAATGGTATCACTTCATTTCAACGGTATATGAAAGAAACACAACATGTTGTACCAACAAATAAAATTCAAAGGTTGCTAAGTTGAGATTAAGATTCAATTTGATGAGGTTTCTGAAAGGTCAAAAATAACTTTTAGAAAACAAGAAACTTTTTCTGAATTCAATTCTTTAAATTGTTTGCTGAACACCAATATCTACTTTTTACATTTCTGTGAAGTCATTTACATCTATTACAAGGAACTCAATTCTGTGTTTCTCTTAGAGACTCGGTCATTTATCAAATTGTAATGAAAATTTTAAAATGCAAAAACACTTGAAACAGCAGTTATAAAATTGACTATCAAACATGCAAAAAAAATCTTACAAAAGCTCTATTAATAAAACTACCACTCAAAACAGCTATCAAACAAATCCTAAATCTTGTCACTAGGACTTTACACAAATTGCACTATTAATAAAGATTTAAGACACAAACCATATAATAACATGGATAAGAATTTCACTTACCTCATTTGACAAGGGATGAAAACTGCTTCCTACATTGATTCCCAAGGCACGAAGTAATGATGCCATATCAATGCATGTTGTTTCCAATTTATGAAGCTCCTTTCTCACTTCAACACGGAGTTGCTCTTTCATGTTCATATTCTCCTCATCCTGAATTAGGCATCATTTAACAGAAGACATGATTTTTTTGTTTCTTGGTCAGAAACAAAAGAGTATATTGATAATAAAAATAAGATAAATTACCCAAAATAACCACACCCTTAGAAAATGATTGAAATATAATCATTCCCTTTTTTTCTCATAACCTAGCCACCTTCAATTTGATAGGACAAAAGGACCACTTATTTTTCACTTAAGACAACTCAGGTATATATTGGCTCAACAGTGCTAGAACACACTCTATGGTCACTGGACAACACTAAATGGTGCTCAAAAGCCATTTCAAGCATGAAAAACGTCAACAAATTTTTCGAATTTAGAGCTCAAATATGCTAGATATGTCATGCTCAATAATTGTCATATGTGCTTGATAGTCACTCGATGGCGCTCGACATCACTGAAACACCATGTTAAACGCAACAAAAATCAAAGTAAATTTTCATATTTGTCAGATTTTTCTTGAAATATTGGGATTTTAATGCAATTTGATTCTTAAAAATCATGAAATGCAATATGATTTTTATTGTCTAAATCTCTTGCATTCTCCCTCAATATCTTAGGTCTCCTCACTGTAAGGTTTTCTTACTTTGATAAGAGTGGTAAAAATGGTGGTGTTGAAAAGAAAGGTAATAGTAATATAGTGTGGTGAATTAGTATGGCCAGATTACAAAAAATTATGGAATGGGCTATTTTCCAAAATTTGCCTTAAAATGTGGCTATTTTGGCCAATGTCCCTCAGAATAAAGAGATGAACATGATTGATCAAATAACCACAAAAGAATATAATTTCAAAAGAGACTGAAATTATTAAGACAAACCTTCTTTTGCGTCTCCCTAATTTCTTCCAGCCGTTGTTTTTGCCTTCTCTCCATGTCTAATAAACGAATACTTTCTGCTCTTCTTTTCTTACGCAACCTTTGGGCCTCTTCTCCCTGAAAAAGAGCAAGAATTATTTCAAATGATATGATCAATCAGCTAAGATCATCTCAACATCATTCATCTAAAAAATTAGCTTATTTTAGTTTCTTTGAAGTGCACAAGCAGAATGCTGAACAATATTAATATAGCATGCAACAATATAACTTAGTCAGCATAAGCCAGAAGGCATAAAGAGCATAGCAACTACTGCCACAGATATATCAAATATAATTTCAAGCTCTTCAATTGAAAGTTTTGCATGTTGGAAACTTCCTGACTAAATAGTTATGATCACCAACTCCTAACACATCTATGAAAGTGAATTACTACCATCATAGCCCTCATCCATAACAGTATCTGAAGCATTTCACACAGCCAAAAATTTGATTACATCCATACGAGAGCATATATTAACAAAAGACAGTTACTGCTTACTGCAGTGGTAATCATGCTCTCAAACTTAATTCAAAAATCAGACAGCTGATGTGGAAATCCTTAAAAGAAACATAGGAAAATAAGAACAATACTTATCATGAAAGAGAAAAGCAGAAACTCAATTAGCACATTGTTGTAGCCATCATATACGAATGAAATTTTGAGCTTGGATTACAAAATGCACTGAAATGTGATGAAATTTGATGATGAGTGTATGCTACTAAGAAGGCTGTCAATTTTGTAAAACTAAAAGTATCCAAATTCTTTTTCAATAAAACTAGAGCATAGAAACAAACCACAATAAAAAATTTACAGCTCATAAAGATAAAGCTTATAGTCAGAGTTCTAAATGCAATAGAATTATAAAATCCATCATTGCAAGAACTATTGCAAGGGAGAGCTTGAGTCCACATTGTGTAACTATAATAAAAAACTTAATACATGTTCCAAACCTGAATTTGTAACTGCCGCTGCCTGGCTGCCCATTCTTCTTCCATTGCTCGCTTGTACTCATCAGTCTCCTTGAGTTTTTCACGGTCACTAATTATATCATTTTGCAAATTAGGTATGACAACATCACTTTGAGCATAAACTGGATCCCTTCCATTACCTAGTTGACTATCAGCTGTTGAACCAATAACTTGCTCCTTGAGTTCTTCCGAACATTGATTCCACTGCTCACTTTGTGTTTCAGCACACTCTGTGTTACACACAGAAATCCTCTTGGAGTCTGGTTTCTCTGTATCTGCTTGGCCAACCTTCTCCTTACAAACTTCCGGCATCCTTGTTGAGGAAGTCTTACATAAGAAAGATTCATCAAAGGCATCCCCAACATTATGATCAGCAGGAGCTACACCACATTCAGCTCCTGCTTCATAAGATGGTCGAGAACTTGACACCAAGGGCTCCTTAGAAACAGGTTTCTCTTTTTCCATGAATCCAGTTCCAGCATTATGAGCCTTTTGATGAGACACACAGCAACTAGATGTCTGAGAAAACTCTTCATATTTCTCACTTGGTACAACTCTCTCATTATGGGCATGTGTTGTACCAGATCGTTGACCCTTGAATAAATAAGCCTCTTCATCCTCCAAATTAGTTTTCCTATGGTTAAAAAACCAGTTAACCCCTTGTGGCATAAACCGTTCTCCCATAAATTTTTTTTGCCTACCCATAAAACAGATTCCTGTCTTATGACATTGTTTATCACCCTGTTCTTGGTTGGACCAGAAAGGACCATGAGAATTTTGTTCTTTATCATGAAATCTACTACCACAACTGTCCGCATGCTTATAACTTTGACATCGAGATGAGCTAGAAGAAGGATCTTTAGTTAACTTTTCTCCTCTGCACTGAAAATCAGCCTTCTTTCGAGCAGAGTGCACTCTCTCCATTAAACCAGGTTTGAACCACGGAAAACTTTCCTGGCCACATTTCTGATCAGACTCCACAAAAGAACATCTCATTCCAGAATTTAGAGAAGAAGAGCCCAATTCTCCATCATCCGTTGGAACGAAGGCAGAATTCCGCTTCTTATAATTGTTTGTGCTTGATTTACAGCGAAAGGCAGATTCAGAGTCTTGTTCAGCCCTTTTCTCTCCTTCCGCATCCATATTTAGATGAATATCATCATTCACACAAGAGGGGCTAGCTTGATCCTCTAAACCAGATTTACCTCGACAAAAATTAGATTTTCTCTTCAGAGAAGCTTTTTCCCACTCTTTATGAAGCTTTCCAAAAGAACCTTCCATCAGCTCACAATCAGAACAATCACTATCCGACGAGCCACTCTCGCTCTCTGGACTTAAACCATAACGATTTCTACAGTGATACTTCCCAGAGTAGGACTGCTTGCACTTAGAAAATCTGAATGCAGAATTTTTTTCATGGACAACCTGGCATTCATCATCGCCTAAGTTTACAGATTTATGCACAAAGGCAGGGGCAGGAAAACTTTGGCTAGAAGAGGTATCACTGTCCAAATCAGCACCACCTTCTACACCAACCCCAGGATACTCCACACCATTGCTTTCATCATCATCAATGTTAATTATGCCCCCAAACTGGATTTTTTTACCTTTCCCTAACCTAGATCCCCGTATTTTTTGTTGCAAAGACTCAGGAACATCAATGATAATAACATTATCTAGACTTTCACTATCGACATCAATGTAAACAACATTATCAAGATTCCGTTTCAGCTGACAGCCATTAAGAGTCCGCTTCCCAGGCCACGTTCTACGTTGAGAATGGTCTCCCATAACTCCTTCCCCTTTCATTTACTTCTGCTGTACTTAATAACAAAAATATAACTGATTTAGAGAGAAGGAGAGAGATATAGAGAGAGTTCTCAGACTCAACAACCCAAAATCATATTAGACAATCCAAATCCAACAATTAATATAAAATGTTAATCCAACAAATCCAGATTATTAGTTGAAGTTGCTTCTAAAAAGTAGGAAGAATATAAACCATCATTTCCATTTAACGCCCAAACTATGCCCCACATCTGGCTAAATTCCTAAACTTTATCTACATGCAAGCACAAAGACTCAGCTATATAAAAGCTTTCTTAGTTCATAATACCATTCGGCAGCATATATATCTTCAGATACGTGAATTCTGTAACGTGGGTTTTCCGTTTCTAGTTCGTAATTAAACAAAAACAAACAGAAATAAAAAATCCCAAAAGTTTGGTTATGAATAACAATTAGCCGCTAATAGGATCGAAAGCCTCAATCAACTTCTTCTCACAATAATCAGAAACATAACAACCACTTTCCAAGAATTAGAACACAAAAAACCCCTAATCCCAATCACGGATCAATATCCCACAAACGCCCAATTTAAAAACAAAAAAAAAAAAAAAAAAATCATCACCAAGAACTAAAGAAAGAAAATATAAATAAAATGAACTGACCTTTTTCACGCAAGACAGAAACTGGAGTAGTTTTATATATTGAACGCTAGGGTTTTGAAAATTGAAGAGGGGAAATTTTCAATTTAGGTGCCAAAAATTAAATTGGTGACACCGATTATAATTGTAGGCCGTTTATGGGCGATACGCAATTTGGGAGATGGATACGATGCGTGAGAGTGACGAACTTTCAGCTTGAACAGACCAATCAGATGTGGAATCGTCGGTTGTAATTGGTCTGTGAATAGTTGGTCCTCACAGGCAACTTACGGTGACTTTTTAAATGAGCGTGGAAATTATGTGATTAACCTGCTATTATTTAATCAAGTCAATGCAGTCAGTCGGTCATATGGTTTAATTTCCATTCAAATCTCCGGGTCTTTTACTTTACTCATTTTTACAATTTTTATGAAAATTTGTTGATTAGCTTCATAAAATTAAAAGTATTTGCAACTAAATAGCTTGAAGAATGTATGCCCCTATTTGTTACACTATTTTGAATCATTATTTTGTTATCCTATTTTGATTAAAAAACAAAATATATTTTATTTATTTATTGGATTAATTCATTCAGAAAATTAATCCAACTTAAATAAGATTTTTTTGTCTCAAAATGAAAACTGGGTGGACTTGTTTTATATTATCCTATTCTATTCAACTCAAAACATTTGTCTAACTCCATTCAATAAAAACAATTACCTTTCACTCCTTCCAATTTGAAAATTAATCCACCCAAGATCACCACTACCTGCCAGCAACCATTGCATGTCGTCGGCCACCACTAGCCATCGTGGCCAGAACAATGCACGACCAGCTAGATCTGGCTAGTTGTGTGTAACGACCCACTTGAGGTACGTAGCCAATGTTTCTTCTTTTGCTCTTAATTGAATATGTTTATTAGTATTATTGTTTGGTTGGCCTTTGATTGAGTGGTATGTTTAATACTTGCCTTGAAATTGGTTGAAAATAGAAGAAGTTTAGTGTTCTAGGCTTCGCCGGGGCGAAGAAGAATCTTTGCCGCGGCGGAGAGGTGTTGAAGCCCACGTGGAAGCTGCTGGACAGTTTCACCGCGGCGGCAGAAGGTTCTTCGCCGCAGCGACGGGCCGACCAAAATGTTTGTTAAGTTTTAGATATTTTCTTCCCTAAGGGCAATTTGACCATTCTACCCCTAATTAGTAGAAAAAGTGTGGAGTAAAATGTAAGGAATTTGCTTGGAGAATATGTTAATATGGGGATGTGTTTATAATGAATCAAAGGATATAGATGGATTTCCCAAAGAAGAGTAAGGGCAAAATGGGAATGCTTGTGCATAAATTGTATTAAAAGGAATTAAGTCATTGCAAACCCTTCATTCTTCTTCTCCACCGCCACTCTCCTTTCTTACTTCCTCTCAATTTCTCTTTCATTTGTTCAAGGATTTTTAGAGGGCTTTTGGAGTGATTTGGGGTAGAAAATCAATCTAAGGCATCCTAAGGTAAGGATTCTTGCTTTGGATGTGAAGTTTTGTGAGATTTTATGTATATTTGAATATTGAGGTCTTTTGGTTGAATTGTTTAATTGTTTAAAGGGTAGAGAAAAATCAAGCAAACCAAGAGAAAGGAAGAGCTAGTGAGATCTCTCCATCACAAGGTAAGTAAACCCCAACCCAAGTAGAGATTTGAGAACTTTCTTGAATAGAGAGTTAATAGCAATTATGTGTGTATGTATATACATGTGATATGCTATGTTATTAAGATTTAAATGGAGATAATTATTGCTTTGTGGTTGTTCATACACTTCAATTATGAGAAGTGAGATGTGGGTTGGGAATGTAGTTTGAGATGGAATTGAAGGATATTGAGAAATCCTTTTTGGCAGCGTTATTCTATGGCAGGATTTATGGCTATGTGAGGGAGTTTTCTCCTATTTTGGATGGTTAGAAAAAGACATAGAATTATTGTTATAGTAGAGTCTTGTTATGCACTTGAGTTGTTTGATGAAATGCCTAATAGAGGTTTGAGTATGAGTAGTGAACCTTAATTCTTGCAACATTGCATGTTGGCATTTCATAAGTGCATTAGTGGAGATGAACCATCCATATGCATTATTTGTGCATTGAGAAGTGACTTAAGAAAGAGTAGAAAACTTTGTGTATGCACTTGCTTTATGAGTAGAGAACTTTGTTAATGCAACTACTCTACAGGTAGAGAGAATGAGAAGTGCTAGAGTAGAGATAGTTATTAGAAACGGGTTAATGCTTTGTGATCGTCACCCGATAGTCATTAGAAACGGGTTGATGCTTTGTGATCGTCACCCAAAAGTCATTAGAAATGGGTAGGTGCTTTGTGGTCTCCACCCAATGGTTATAAAAACCGGGTAGATGCTTTGTGATCCCCACTCGGTAGTCACTAAGAGCGGGTTGGTTGGTGCTGTGTGAACTCCACCCGACAGTCATGAAGAGTGAGATGGTGTTGTGTGAACGTCATCCGGCCGTACCTCCGGTAAGATGAGGCCATAACGTTAGTAGAAAACAATAGAAAGAAAGTGTGAGGAAGGAATTAAGAAAAATAGTTATGGGGATAGACAAATAGAGGGTTTACTTACTGAGCATTATTTTGTGCTCACCCCGTCATTTTCCTTTGTGGATGCAGGATATAGGTGATGATGCAGTCGGAGGGGCGTCGGCAAGCAAGGAGCAATAGCTACACTGTTTCCCATGTTTTTGTCTTTTAAATGGCATTTTGTAAAATAATACTCTTTGTGTATAAAAGGCTTATTACATATAATAGAAAGAAAAGTTTTGGGCCCATTTTCTATTATTATTATGCAAGCATTTTACTAGTTTACAACAGTTGTTACATTGTGATCTGATCTTGCCATTTCTAACCAAATCCATCATGGATCTAGCTAGAAATGAATAGATATATGACTAGATTCTGACCAGATCTAGTCGTTAACGGCCAAATCTATTTGGCCGTTGACAATGGTCAAATTTTGGTCGTCTATGTCGACGCACAACCGACCAGATCCAACTAGTCATTTACAGTTTCGACGACTGTCAACCACCGTGCCCTCTTGGGTGGCTTGGGTGCTTTAATTAATTTTTAAACTTTTATTGTAGGGGGTGTATAGCTAAATTAACATATATAGGGGTTTAAAAAAATCTAAAATATTTTCAGAAAAAATACCAAACAGCTATTCAACATTTTAACATTTTATCAAACTCTGAATATCCTTTTCAAATATTTTACCAACATTTTCAGAATCTAATCCAATTCAATTTAATCCAACTCAACTCAACTTAAAATAGTTTTTCAGAATAACATTTTTCAAATAATCTACCAAACATGCCCATGTATATTATAATATCTTTTAGAGCAAACGACATGTTCCCACTTGAGGTTTAACTAAATCTCAAGTTGATATCCTTGGTTGCATTTATTCCAAATTCTCACCCTTAAACTAATGCTATTAGTTAATTTTGAATTCTAACTTGTGCTATCGCCATCTTATCCTTCACATTTTATTTCACCCCACCCAACCGCAATCACCATCACCATCCAGTCACTACCACCACCGAGCCACCAGCGTTTTTGGCCTTGTTCCGACTTATTTTTCACCCAAAATCACCTCTAACCTCTTCCTTGTAACCCCTACACCAAAATCCATCAAACCCCTTCATCGTTACACCCTTCGATCGTCGAAAAACGGCATGTGCTTGGTTGGGCAACTGGTTGAAGAATTTCCTCAAACAACTGGTGGGTGTGGCTTTGAATGGAGATTTTGCGCTGGTGGATAATAACCAGTGGCCAAAGAATGCACAAAAACCACAACAAAGCAACATAGAGGAGGATTGGGAGAGGGGGTGTCAAAAAGGCAGAAAAATGGTGGAAAAAGGGCGCAAAAAAAGTTGTTGCACAGCGGTGGGAATGGAACTTGGGCAGCAAACAGCGATTGACGACGACCGATGAGAGGGTGGGTTTTGTAGACGCAATAAAGGGGATTCGATTGGTGGCTTCGGGGTGAATTTTCAACAAGGAAATCAATCGGAATCTGGCCGCAAAGTTGGGAGAAAACGCAATCGCTAAGGAGGTCTTTTTCCTGCGATCAGAGTGTGCAACGGTGAAGGGGTTTGGTGAGTTTTGGTGTAGGTTTTACAAGGAAGAGGTTAGAAGTGATTTTGGGTGAAAAAGCAGCTAAAACAAGGCTGAAAACACTAGCGGCTTTGTGGTGGTGGTGGTTGACTAGGGTGAAATAAAATGTGAATGGTGGGATGGTAATAGCACAAGCCAAAATTCAAAATTAAGTAACAATGTTAGTTTAAGGGTATGAATCTAGAATAAATGCAATCAAGGGTATGAACTCAGGATTTTATTAAACCTCGGGTGTGAACACGTCGTTTACTCTATCTTTTATAATATAAATATCTCATTAGGTCTAGTTCAATACATACCAAATATTTATCATCAAATGTACGAAACTTTCTCCATACATATATAAATTATGTATAATATAATCAAATATAAATATCAAGTTAATAATAATATGTCATATTATATAAAAAAAAAACTCAATTGATTTCAAATAATTATGTATGACATTTATTTACTCCAAAGTAAAAATACTACAATTCTAAACTTTAAACTTAGACATGGAACCACCACTACGTGGCCGAATAGTCAACTAAAACTATTGTGTGTACTATTTAAGAGTTCATGTGTTTGTTTCACCTCAACCCCTAATAAGGGTGGCCATTAGAGCTGTTACCTAGAGCCGACGATAGGTCGTGCCAGCCCACGACACGGCACGAAAATATGCGAGTCATGTCATGGGCCTTAAAAAAAGCTCGTGGGCTAGCACCAAAAAAAATAATAAATTAATAAAATTAATAGTTATTTTTTAAAAGTGTCGTTGAAGCCATTATGTGTATGAAAGATTGGGTGGCGGCAGCTTTCAAGCTTCAAAATCATGTTGCTGAAGATATATTTGAAGATTTTAAGAATTTAGAAATTAATGAAAATGAAGATGTATAATAATTCTTAATCCTATTTTCTAAGTTTGTATTTGTAATTTATAATTATAACTTATAAGTAATAAAAAGTGTTGAAATTCAATTAATATTTCACTGTCTTGTTATTTTATTATATTTCATAGTGATTATATATTTTTAATCAATATAAATACAAAATGTCACTAAATATAACATATAAAATATTTTAAAAATAATTATTAATAATAAATCAAAATTACCATTATTTATAAATATTAAAATTAAATATTTTTACAAAGCACAAGGGCTGGCCCATGGCACAACCCAAAGCATGGCACAATATTAACGGGTCGTGCCGTGTGCCTTCAAATTTTGTGGGCCGGCATGGCGCGACAGGACACGAAACTGTGCGGGCCTTGGCACGGCACGACCCACGGCACGACGGACCTTGAATTTTTAAGCACGACACTGTCCACCGCCACCTCTACTATTACTTGGTCGGTAATTCCAAGGTCTCGAGAGATTAGCTGAGATGTACGGGCAAGTCAGTTCAGATACCCCCTATCATTATTAAATAATAAAAAAAAAAAAAAACTTAAGACATGGAAAGTTGTACTTGTAGGAATATAAATGCCACGACCCAGAGATTAGGCACGAGGTGTATTTAAAAAATGCAATCCTAAACTCGGGAAAAAGTCTGGATTTGGTTGAAAAAAGAAGGGTTTTTCTGACCATGATGGTTGGAAGTGATTTTTTAGGAAGCTAAAATATTTTAATTCATGATAGTTGGGATTTTGTAATTTTACATCATAGAATATGTGAATGTATCTTTTTAGCAGGAGTTATCTAAATGTTACAAAAATCCGGATCTTATATTCTAGGACTAGGCTCAGTATTTACCATTCCCGAGCCGGGTTTGTTTTACATTGATCCCAGTATATAGTTGTTAAGAAAGTTGCAATCTTTAAAGGCCCAAAGTCTTGAGGTCATCCCCCGAGAAAGGAGTAAAATGGACTAAACCCATCGAAATTAAAACCCCACCCATGTGTAAATTGGTTGTGGTAAGTGTTGGGGCCAAAAAATGTCTTCGGCCCAAATGGGATAACAAGTCCGATAATGAGGAGAAGACCAGGCCCAATCCCGATGCGGCCCAAGCCAGAACTCCCCGAATAAGGCCCATTTGATACGATGCCCAGTCGGTCCAAACCATCTGGACACGGGCCTCCTAATCCCAGTACACTTCCTGGACCTATGATCGAATCCAGAGCCCACGGTCACCTACGGATCACATTCTTACTCAAACACTGACAAAGCAGTCCACTATCATCCCAACTCCTCCAAGGTCCGTGTCAAAGTCATACTTGGACTCCCTTTCACGCCAGGATAATAAGGCCAAAGGATATATCCCTAGAGGAAACGGATTACTATGAGAACTCCCAATCCTGGTAGGATTGGGAGACCAGACAGTCACTATTCAAACAGAGGCCAGCCCTTTCACATGACAGATGACATTACACCTTCAGACCCCGGAGTTCCCACTTGAGAACTTCACATTACAGCCATAGTCACAGTCCCCGACTAGACTTCTGGTAACCATTCTACTCTCTAGCCCTTATTAAATCAGCCTCTTTCAGCCTTGTTGACTTAAGCGTCGGAGTGCCTACGGCAAACACCACCCCGGTGTTTTCCGTCACTTCACGTTTGTTTCTCTACGTGTGTAGGTATAGCAAATCCTAGTGGCCTCAACCTCACGAGATCAGTCCCTCCTTCCGTACAGGTAGATTTTTACGTCTACAATTTGGCACCCACCGTGGAGCCTCTAGCAATCATTCGGTTCAACAAACCCTGCTATGTAAAGGAACTTTCCATGGCTGACAATTCTGACAAAGCTAACCCCAACCTCGAGGCCAAACTGGAAGTTCTAACTGCCCTCATGCAACAAAACTCAGATAAGGTGGCCGCATTGGAAGCTAAGAACACTACCATCCGGACCAAAAACGCCTCCATCAAAGCCGAAAACCAGTCTCTGAAAGAGAAAGTAAGTCGGTTTTATGATCTTGAGCTTCTGCCTTGTCAAGTACCACCTAATCAGTTTCGCGCCTCGGTGCCATCTATGCAGCCTCCCCACACCCCAGAGCACAGACCCATGGCCTCAGATAAAAGGTCGCATCAATTATGTTCATCGGTGGTTGACGATTCGGTCTTGACTCATGGAGAAAGGGATCTGCCAACGGAACCCCACTCGGTCGATCCGTCCCAAGCACAAGATCAAGGCGTTCAAGTGACAGAAAGCCCGCTACAATAAGAACTGCCCATCCTTACCATCCTACCTCACCTTCAATCAATCATCCCTACACAAACTCCATTCGACTCGGTTCACCCTCGCGGGTCGAGTGGTCACCCACACCAAACCATCTCCCTCGAGTCCATCCATCCCAATGGACCGATCGAGTACTAAACAACCCCCTTGACCATTCATGTAGGGCGAAACACCTAATTAGTTACAATGGGAGTCACCCAACTGGAAGGAATGAACGGTGATCCAAGCTACTAAGCAATACACAAAGGAATGATCCACCAGGATACACCACGCGGATTGACCTAACAAAATGTGTCGAGTGCGAATCCATTGACCGACCAAGTCAAGTGGGATGACCTACTGGTATCCCCGTCTCTCATGGAACAAATATTGGTCAAGAGGCTGGCTGACATAGAGGCAGTGATGAGGTGCATACCAGGAATGCTGATCCCCACCAAAAAGAGCAGGCCTCACTGCTATGCCGATTCGCCCTTCGTGGATGCGATCGCACTAGCCGACATGCCCCACAAATTCACTATCCCTGGCATGAAGCCCTATGACGGAACAATCGACCCAGATGATCACATAGCCTCATACAAGCAGCGAATGTTCACTATCTCAATACCCCGAGCGTTGAGAGAAACCTACATGTGTAAGAATTTTGGTTCAAGCTTATCAGGTCCAACTCTTCAGTGGTACACCAATCTCTCGAACGATTCCATCAACTCATTCGCACAGCTCACCGACACCTTCATGGAGCAATTTGCCAACAGCAAGAAACTTGAGAAACTATCGGCCGACCTGTATAGAGTATACCAGAGAATGGGGCAGCCGCTGAGAGAGTACGTCAGCAGATTCAACAAAGAAAAAAATTTCATTCCTTCCTGCAACCCCGAGACAGCCGTAGACGCCTACAGGAATGGTCTCCTCCCAGATAGAGAATTATACAAAAAGCTGACAAAGCTTGGCTGCACCACGATGGAGGACGCATTGGCTCGAGCAGTGATTCAGATAATGTGGGAAGAAGACGAGATGAATAGGGCAGTACACGCTAGGTATGACCCAAGGCGAAATGATAGGAGGCCAGAACTCGGATCAATTGAACCCCGTTACCAACCCCCTCCACATAGCTAGAACAAAGTTAGGAAACCATATGACCGCCAGCCACCTAGAACCGACAACAAACCAACCAGCCTGATCCAATATAAAATCCCAAAATACAACCTCAACGTCGAACCAGCCCAGGTCGTGGCGATCATGAAAGGAATGGGGTCTAGCGCTAAGTGGCCAAGCAAGCTCAATGCCGAAGCAAGGAGAGATACAACCAAAGGTGTGAGTTCCACAGCGACCATGGACATAACACCGGGGACTGCATTACCCTGTGGTTGGAGGTCACTGCACTATTGAAGGGGGGACATCTCCGAGATCTGTTGATAGATAAAAGAAAGAACACCATCAGCTAGAAGAGCACTAAAGAAACATCTCCACCTCCATGGGAACCTACGCCGAAAGGATTCTGCTTGCTCATCTCCGGAGGTCAAAGATCAGTGGGGTTAGTTACTCCTCAGCCAAACACTATGCCAGAGCCAACAGCTACCATGAAATCCAATCCATCCATACGCCTTCTCGGTCACACTCCCACCAGGTAATTCAGTTCAAAGATGACGAGTCGGTCACCCTGGCCGCCCCCATCACGATGCTCTAGTCATCTCTCTCCATATCGCCAACATCCTATTTAAAAGGGTATTCATAGACGGGGGATCCTCATCAAACATTATGTTCCTTGAAGCAGTGAAGGCTATGGGTCTAGAAGAAACAAACATCAACAGACGTCCGACCCTACTGGTTGGATTCAATTCTAAGCAGAAATACACCATCGGAGAGATCGTCCTTCCTATCTACGCCAGCGGAGTAAACAAACAGACCGTTTTTCTAGTGATCGACTGCCCTTCACCATACAACGTCATCTTAGGTCAACCCTGGATCCACAACATACGAGCGGTCCCATCCACTTTCCACCAAACGATTAGGTTTCGTACCAAATTGGGAGTATAGGAGATCAAGGGCGACCCTAAGGCTTCCAGAGATTGTTATAAGAATGCCTTCAAGAGCAAAGGTAACGCTTCATAGCAATTATAATCTCATCTAACCCCTCCAACAGAGCCAGATCAACCACCTATGAAAGAGTTGGATGAAGTGCAGATACATCTGGATGACCCCGAAAGAAAGACACACATAGGTTCTCGCCTCAGGCCCAAGACAAGAGAGAAACTGATAGAATTCCTTAGACTAGAGGCAATGGTCCATCACCTCAAAGTAGATCCGGTTCACCTGCCAGTGAAGCAGAGGAGAAGGAAATTTGCACCAGAGCGCAATCGGATCATCAATGAAGAGATTGAAAAGTTACTAGGTAACGGTATGATCAGAGAGGTCCACTACCCCGAGTGGCTGGCAAACGTCGTGGTCGTAAAGAAGAAGAACAGATAGTGGAGGGTCTACATTGACTTCACTGACTTAAACAAAGCATGCTCTAAGGATTCCTTTCCGCTCCCACATATCGACATGATGGTCGATGCAACCGTAAGCCACGAGCTCCTTAGTTTCATGGACGCTTTCTCAGGGTACAACCAAATCCTGATGCACCCAGACGACCAAGAGAAGACGGCCTTCATCACAGAGAAGGGAACCTACTGCTACAAAGTGATGCCATTCGGTCTTAAGAACGTCAGGGCTACCTATCAGCGGCTAGTCAATAAAATGTTTGCCAAACACTTCGAGGACGCTATGAAAGTTTACATCGACGACATGCTCGTCAACTCCCTGATGGCCGAACAACACCTTGACCACCTCAGCCAGGTGTTCGCCATCCTAAGGAAGTATAACATGAAGTTGAATCCAACCAAATGCTCATTCGGTGTCTCGTCAGGCAAATTCTTGGGCTACATGGTAACTCAGTGAGGGATAGAGGCCAACCCCGACCAGATTAGAGCGATCCTCAGTACACCATCTCCAGCTTGCATCAAAGACATCCAGCGCCTCGCAGGACAAGTAGCCGCCTTAAGCTGCTTCATCTCCAGATCCGCCAACAAGTGCCACATTTTCTTCCATGCACTCAAGAAATCCAAGAAGTTCGAGTGGACCCCTTCCTGCGAGGAAGCCTTGCAACAATTGAAAAGATACCTGACCTACCCTCCGCTCCTTTCCAAGCCTGTGGATGGGGAGAAGCTTTACACCTATCTGGCGGTCTCAGAGACAGCAATCTCAGCAGTGTTAGTTCAGGAAGAGGGTGCGAAGCAGCTACCGGTCTACTATGTAAGCAAGTCACTCCTCGACGTAGAAACATGGCACAGTCAGCTGGAGAAACTGGCCCTCGCTCTCATCCATGCATCCAGGAAGCTCAAGCCGTACTTTCAGTGTCATTCCATAGTCGTACTCACCTCGTTTCCACTCAAGAAGATACTGTGTAAACCAGAGTTATCAGGCCAACTCACGTAATGGATAGTAGAGCTTAGTGAGTTTGATATATCATACCAGCCTCGTACTGCCGTCAAGTCCCAAGCATTGGTAGACTTCATCGCAGATATCACCCTGAAAACCACTGTCCAAGCAGAAAGGAGTTATTATGCATGAACAGTGGGTCACCTTTCAAGTGGACTCTCTCAATGGATGGCTCAATCAACGTGAATGGGAGCGGGCTCGGGCTTGTATTGACTACACCAGAGGGAGACATCATCCAGCGGGTGATACGATGTGGGTTCAAGTGCATGAACAACAAAGCTGAATATGAGGCTCTCATCATTGGACTCTCCCTAGCAAAAGAAATCGGAGCAAGGAGACTGAAGGTGAAGTCCGACTCCCAGCTCGTGGTCAATCAGCTGCAAGGCACTTACCAAGCACGCGACTCGAAGATGACGGCCTACTTGAACTTAATCAAAGAATTGCAGACCCAATTTGAAGAATTCTCCATCACCCAAGTCCCAAGAGCGGAGAACTCTCACGCTGACGCCCTTGCAAACTTCGGCTCAGAGCTTCAATGTTCTTCCCAATCATCCATCTTTCTGTTATTCTTGCAATGGCTAGCCAACTAGAAGGAACAACCAGCAAACAAGTCGCCCGAGGAAGCAATGGACATTGAGCTAGCTGACTGTTGGATGACCCCAATAGTGAAGTACTTGGAACACAACGAGATCCCGACTAACAAAAACGAAGCATGCCGCCTGAGAGCAAGAGCCACCAGGTTCACCATATATGAGGGCCAACTTCTCAGGAAATCATTCTCTAGTCCTTACCTCAAGTGCACAAGCCCATAAGAGGTCAAACGTATTCTCGCCGAACTCCATGAAGATGAATGTGGAAACCATACAGGGGGACACAACCTGGAACACCAGGTGATCACCGCTGGATACTCTTGGCCAACCATTCACACTGATTCGACTGCTTATGTTAAGAAGTGCGATAGTTGTCAGAGGTTCACTCATGTCTCACACCTCCCACCTGAGCGACTCTACTCCATCCTCACCCCTTAGCCCTTCATGAAGTGGGGAATAGATATAGTGGGAAAGCTACCGACCACACCTGGGCAACGAGTCTTCATGTTGGCTGTGACAGATTACTTCACTAAGTGGATCGAAGCCGAAGCCTTCACACAAGTCAGAGACCGAGAGGTAAAAGCTTTTATCTGGAAATATGTCATCTGCAAGTTCAAGATACCAAAAGAAATCGTCACCGACAATGGATCCCAGTTTATCGGTTCAGGCTTCAGGGATTTCTACGATATGTGGGGGATCAAGCTAAGCTTCTCCACCCTCCGCAATCCCCAATCCAACGGCCAGGCTGAGTCATCGAATAAAACCATCATGCATACATTAAAAAAGCAATTGCAGAAAGCGAAGGGCGCATAGGCAGATGAGCTACCCAGAGTCTTTTGGTCCTACCGAACTACAGCTCCCTCATCAACAAGCGAGACCCCCTTCTCCCTTACATACGGTTCTGAAGTAGTCATCCCAGCTAAAGTATCAGTTCCGTCCACCAGGCTCCAATGGGCGGACGAGGAAACCAATAACCAGAACCTTTGCCAGACCTTAGACACTATCGATGAGCTACGCGAGCGGGCAAGCGTCCTCAATGCAATCTATCAGCAACAGGCCACCCGGTACTACAACCGTAACGTGAGGATCAAAACTTTCAAAACAGGTGACTAGGTCCTCCGCAAGGTCTTTCAAAACACTAAGGAGATCAACTCTAGCAAACTCGACCCCACTTGGGAAGGTCCCTACAAGATCACCAAAGAAGCGGGGAAAGATGCCTACCGACTCCAGACTCTCGAAGGCAAAGACATCGACAACAACTGGAATGCCATCCATCTCAAATGCTGCTACTTTTAGGTGAACTCATTTGTTTACATGTCAGTTTTTCTTTGTTTTTACTTAAAATGGATGAGTAGGCCTATCCACCTCCTCATAGATAGTCGGCTTTATGGCCCGAATTTAATGAAGTATTATTTAGAAATTTACACCTTCGGATCGACCCTACTCTATTGACGGATTTACACCTTCGGATCAGCCCTACTCTATTGACGGACTTACACCTTCGGATCGACCCTACTTAATTCACAGATTTACACCTTTAGATCAACCATGCTAGATTTACGGATTTACACCTTTGGATCAACCCTGCCCAATCCACGGATTTACACCTTCGAATCGACCCTGCTCGATTCACGGACTTACACCTTCGGATCGACCCTACTCAATTCATGGATTTACACCTTCGGATCGACCCTGCTCGATCCACAGATTTACACCTTTGGATTAGCCCTATCCGATTCATGGATTTACACATTCAGATCAACCCTGTTCGATTCACGGATTTATACCTTCGGATCGGCCCTGTCCGATCCATAAATTTACACCTTCAAATCAACCCTGCTCGATTCACGGACTTACACCTTCGAATCGATCCTGCTCGATTCACGGATTTACACATTCGGATCGACCCTGCCCGATTCATGGATTTACACCTTCAGATCAACCTTGCTCGATTCACGGATTTACACCTTCGAATCGGCCTTGCCCGATTCACGGAACTACACCTTCGAATCGGCCCTGCCCGATTCACGGAACTACACCTTCGACCGGCCCTGTCTGATTCATGAAGCTACACATCCAGTCGTTCAAACTAAGTGAAAGGTTCTTACCTCAAAATCGACAAGTCATCGACCCAGCCTAACAGAGAGTCTACACAACTCAGCCATTAGGCCGCACCAAATTCACAACACAAGCATAAGAGTTCAACCCCTAGTGCATCTACGAACAAAGAAGCAATCAATAACTCATTCATCCATCAGGAAAGCATCAAAAACAGAACAGCAAGTGTAACATATAAACAGCCTCAAGCGGCTCAGTTCAGTATATAGTAAATGGCACACATGCCAAGAAAGGGCATCGCAGGCCCCAAAATACATGAGCAAAGCAAAAATAAAGCTAAATGTCATCAGTTCGAGTCGTCTCTCCCATCTCCAACTCGGTCACTCCATCACCAGCACCAGTACCCGTCCCTACAGCATGGTCGCTCACATCCCCAATAACTGATGGCCCCGGCTGGCTAGCAAGATCGAGCACCTACTCATTAATCTGCTCCTCCGTATTTCCAGCTCCCTCCTCTAGCATCTCTTGCATGAGCTGGATGTCCTCATTCGGGTTCTAGTTAGAGGTGTTCCCGAGCTTGTACTCGAGCATGAGCTATCCCCGGGCCCTGATAATGCATCATCTGCAATGGTGAGGCACTGCTCCTTGACGGACTCAACCTCTGCAGTCTTCTTGGCTAACTCTTTCCTCAGCCTCTCCAACTCACCCTCGACCTCCCTCAAACACTGCTGGCTCTCTTGCTCGGCCTTCTACGCTGCCGCCTCTCTCTGGCACAAACTGGTGTTCGCCTTGGACACATCCCGCATCCTCTTCTCCTGCGCCACTATGGACTTCCTCAAATGAAGACTACTCGTGAATGCTTGCACAACAAAACAATTTCATCAATATAAAACCACGATGAACAGAATAAAGTAAAACTCCTGCCCTACCTAAAAAGCATAGGATACCCCCCAGTCAGCGGTCATGATCGCACCTATCTGGTTCAAACGGGTCTCGTTCGCTGGGAACAAGAAGGAGTCAACCAATTTGCTCATAGAAGCCGCGTCAGAATAAGTCGACACAGAAGCTGGAATCCTGAAGGTAATCATCTCAGTCTCTTCATCCAAGGCCGCCGTCTGGGATGACCCGGCTCTGGCTGTGGGCTGACGGCTCGACGGTGTCGCCACCACATCCTTTACTCTTCAATCCTCTCTAGCTGAGGATTCCCTCTTCCTCTTTTCCTGATGTCGGGCGATGGACTCGCTTGTACTGGAGACGGTTAGCTTCTTCATCAGTCTCTCTGCAAGCGCAAACTCTCCAACGGTTAGTGGGTTCAGCCTGGACTTACCATAAGTGGTATGATTGCAATAGCGAGTCAGAAGAACATCCCAAGTCTGCTTCAACGAAGGGAAGGGAATACCTCACTAAATCGCTTCCACTCCGGCCCACAGATGGCTGGTCCTGAGGTTGGCCTCACCCAGTACCACTCGACAATCCTTCTGTGCCTTAGGAATGGCTAGCACCTTCTAGGTCTGCACGTCAAAGCCGTCTCTACTCTGCTCGGCCTGATTGAACTCAAGATTTGTAAAGAAGAAACACAATAAAATTTAGTAATCAAAATACAAAAAAAAAAAAAAAAAAGAAATAGGACAAGATTTCTCACCAGTGGCTCGCCAAGTGCTCGGAATGTCGTCTTGACCTCTCTCCCCATCTCCCCAAAGACCACCTCACCCCTCACAAAGAAGTACCGATCCTTCCAGTTCTTGTCACTTGAACGAAGGTCGGTCATCAAGTGAGATCGATCATGCCTGAGGTTGATAAGATATCGACCCTTCTCCTTGTCGTTTTCCTTTAGGAAATATGAATGCAGCAGCTCGTGCAGTCCAAACATCACCTGGTTCCACACACAAAGGTCTTCCAGTGCCATCAGCAACCTCCAACCGTTCGGCATGATCTAAGACGGGGCAATCATGAAGTGGTTGAGCACCTCCCAGGTAAGGCAAGGAATGGGAAACCTCAGCCCGTCATGAAACCACTTCTCGTAAACACTCACCCAGTCTTTTACCTCCCAATTGACCCGTTTGTACGATCGTGGTGCCCTGATCTCAACCAAATCCGGAATGTGATACATTGTCCGAATCAACCACACGTCATTATCCTTAAACACGGGCGGATAATCCCTACTCCAAATCCCACTGCCTTGTTGGCTCAGCTCGTCCTTAGAGCTACTACTGGACGAGGATAGACTACCAACTCCTTCAGAGTCTTCCTCACTCCCCCCTTGCCTGCCCGAACCACTCGAATTAGCAACACTCATCCCTGGGGCAGCCACATTCGCACCGGTCGATATACCCGTTGGAACGCCCCCTTGGGGCATCATCACCATGGTCGAGGCACGTTCGTACTCATTCCCAACATCTGCCCCAGCCTCACTCGAATTACTCGACTCCGAATCTAACATTTCAGCCTATCCAACCTACCTGACCGACCGATTCTTTTCCACAATCTAAACTCCCCAAATCCTAAGTGTCAGATCACCGCTCGCCCTACACCACTGACCGAGCAACACTCTAAGAACACTTTTTAACTATTGCTCGCCCTTCAGCATCGATTGACCTATCCCTGTTAACACAACTTACCCTATCCTCAACTTTCACCACCCTAAGTTAGAACCCTGATCGACCCTCGTAGCCAACCAACCTGGTCCCCATATTCAGCACTACTTTATCCCATTCGCCCCAAGCGACCAACCTACGCTCGAGCCCTAAATCCCTTTCCAATAACCCCACTCGCCCTAGGTCACCGACTGACTACTCACAACCAGGGGATAGCTTTACAACCACCTGCTCGGTCTGGACGACCGACGACTTGTTTAAACTCCCCACACGATCCCTTCACTACTCGGTCGGATGGACCAGAAGACCTACCTACCCCAATTAGAGCAATTTCTTTTCAACTCAAATGAGACACGTTTGCTCGACTCGGTCAGGCAGACTGAGACGAGACGAGCCGAATCGAAGTANTTTCTTCTATTATTTATGATATATAGATACAAGACAAAATACTCTGAAATCGACAACACGAATAGTTTCTAGGGCATACACTAATATACACTAACACTCGGGCCCTGATAATGGCATCATCTGCAATGGTGAGGCACTGCTCCTTGAGGGACTCAACCTCTGTAGCCTTCTCAGCCAACTCTCTCCTCAGCCTCTCCAACTCACCCTACCCGACCGACCGATTTGGTTCTGTAGTCTTAACTCCCCAAATCTGAAGTGTTGGATCAAGACTCGCCCTGCACTGCCGACCAGCCTATCCAAACCCACAACCTTAACTTCTCACAACCTTAAGTTAGAACCTTGATCGACCCTCACAACCGACTGACCTAGTACCCGGATTCAACACTACTTTGTCTCGTTCGCCCCAAGCAACCGACCTAAGCTCGAACGCTAAACGCCTTTCTAATAACTTCACTCGCCCTGTGTCACCGACTGACTACTCCAAACCAGGTGACAGCTTTACAACCTCTCACTCGGTCTAGACGACCGACCACTTGTTCAACATACTCCCCGCACGATCTCCTAACTACTCAGTCGGGTTGACTGGGTGACCTACCTACCCTACTTGAAGCTGTTTCCTTTCAACCCAGATCCAACCTTTTCACTCGATTCGGTCAGGCAGACAGCTCGGGCCGAATCGAGGTACCACGTAACCGATTTTTTCATTTTCTTACCCCAAAATGAAGAGCGAATCACCACCATACACATGGAAAAGATCCACGCCACCTAGGGGATAGCAACACAATACGGAATCCCCCGCTGAATCACCCTTCATACCCGACTGAGCCAGCACATAGAAACATATCGGCCCCCTCCACGAAGCTAACACACTTTCATGCTACCCATGTCCAAGAGATCCTCCCAATCGGGGCGATTAGCTTGGAATAGCATACCCCACTTTCTACCTCGAGACGAGCGAGGCAAGAGAAGTCCTGTCTACTCGGTCTTCCATAGCGGACGAGCGAGCACCTAAGTTTTATCCTTCGCACAACCCTTGCCTTGGATCAGACCGCTCAACCCGAGCCTCCACACGAATGTTGGGCCCGGTGAAACTCATTCGACCCAAAGGAACCCAGTAAAGAGCCCCGTGGGGTCACCCAAGCATCTGCCATGCGCCCAAGCAAGCTGGCCGAGTTGATTTCCACCACCAATTCGCCCCAAACACCTCAACCGAACGCACCTTTAGTTGGTGTCTAGCTTACTTATTTGACCTAGCATACCGATCAAATGCACCTGAGATGAGGGGCTTGTTTCATTTTTCACTCGGCCGGCCATACTGAGCGGATACGTGTACCCCATATGTTCCATTTTGATTTCAATCCGCTCGACCCCGCACACCGATTTGCCATATCCCCTTGAATTGGTTGCACAATCCGGCTTAGCAAAGGGCACCAAATGACCCTTCACCATAAATCATCTGCATCAG
Organism: Pistacia vera; assembly: GCF_008641045.1. Taxonomy (NCBI): domain Eukaryota; kingdom Viridiplantae; phylum Streptophyta; class Magnoliopsida; order Sapindales; family Anacardiaceae; genus Pistacia; species Pistacia vera. Next base: position 99,742 of record NW_022196471.1, read on the forward strand.
ATCGGTCAGTTACGCCAACAATCGATCATTCGGGAAGGGCGACCGAATACGCCCCGCTCGCTTCCTACTCTCTGACTTAAGAAAATCTTAACTCAGAGAGTGAGGGGCAAACTGTTAAGGTCAAAAATCGTCCTTGGCCCAAATGGAAAAACGGGTCTGACAGTAAGGAAAAGGCCAGGCCCAATCCCGATGCAGCCCAATCCAAAACTCCCCAGATTAGGCCCATTTGATACAAGGTACAATCGGCCCAAACCATCTGAACACAGGCCTCCTAATCCTAGTACACTTCCTGGATCTATGAATGAATTCAAAGCCCACGGTCACCTACAGATCACACTCCTACTCGAACATTTATAAGGTAGTCCACTACGATCCCAACTCCTTCAAGGTCCATGTCAGAGTCATACTTGGACTCCCTTTCACGCCAGGATAATGGGGCAAAGGATACATCTTGGAGGGAACAGATTACTACGAGAACTCCCAATCCCACCGGGATTGGGAGACCAAACTGTCACTATTTAAACAGAGGCCAGCCCTCTCACAAGGGGGACATTACACCTTCAGACCATAGAGTTCCCGCTTCAGAACTTCACATTACAGCCGTAGTCACAGTCCCTGACTAGACTTCTGGTAACCTTTCTACTCCCTAGCCCTCACTAAATCAGCCTCTTTCAGCCTTGCTGACTTGAGCGTCTAAGTGCCTACGGCAAACACCACCCTGGTGTTTTCCGTTGCTTCATGTTTGTTTCTCTACGTGTGCAGGTATAACAGATCGCTAGTGGCCCCAATCTCACGGGATCAGACCCTCCTTCCGTACAGGTAGATTTTTACATCTACAATTACTTATAACATTCTTATTTTCTTCACATTGATTATTGATCAGGTCCTTGTATATTTAAGTACAATCTAATACATAATCCTAATTAGAGATGAATAAACAAAATTAGGATCGAACTATCTAGCATGAACTCAGGGTTAGCATATCTTATGATATATATTATGTTATCCCACCAGAGATTGATTAATTAATGTTCAAAAAAAGGCTTTGATTAAGTTGAGATTTCGTTTGTTTGTAGGTTTTGAATTTTAATGTGAGATTAAGAAATCGTGCTGAAACTTAAATGCCTTCATGGCCATTCTTTCGAATGCTAGATGTGGAATAATAGTGACCGTATATATATTCATGAAATAAATCTGAGCGGTTCAGGGGGGCAATGAGTTAATTTAATAGCTGTCTTGAATCTCTTGAAATCAGAGCAAGTGGGAACTCGGTTGTAACTGTTAGCATATATTTCTGAGCCACTTCATCTTCTTTTTTCTAACGCCCCCAATCAACTGCATTAACTACGCGGTCAAGTCTTTGTCGCAGAAGACCCAGACCTTCATCTTCTGATAATAACAAAAAGTCCTGCAATCTTAAACCAAACTAAACGCATAACCCCTCTGAACTATTAGCGTATATTTCCAAGCCACTTAATCTTCTTTTTTCTAACACCCCCAATCAACTGCATTAACTACAGGGTCAAGTCTTTTTCGTAGAAGACCTAGACCTTCATCTTCTGATAATAACAAAAAGTCCTACAATCTTAAACCAAACTAAACGCATAACCCTTCTGAACTGTTAGCGTATATTTCCAAGCCACTTAATCTTCTTTTTTCTAACGCCCTCAATCAACTGCATTAACTACGGGGTCAAGTCTTTGTCGCAGAAGACCAAGACCTTTATCTTCTGATAATAACAAAAAGTCCTGCTATCTCAACCCAAACTAAACAGATAATCTTTATGCTTGATTCCAACACCCTAGAATCCCTCCAGTGGCCTATTCATTTATAGTGACTTTAGTCTTGACAGGTATTTTGTGTCCGAGAATGTCATAGCTCTTCCTACATTTTCTTGGAAGTAATAGAAGACCAGGAGGATGTAACTTACCTAACCCGGCCCTAATAAAAACAAGTCCCATGGTGGTCGACCTCATGGGACATTTTGCCCCAAGAGAGGCATTTACTTGACCAAAAGCATTCTATGACAAGTGACAACTCATTTAATATTTCTGTTAATGTGAAGCACCAAAATGATGTCGTTAAACTTTAAGTTCAACGCTGTCGTTTTAAGCGGTTGGCTACATGAAAAGATCCTAACCATTGAAAGCATAGAGCATCTAACAGCCAGGTTCATCCCTTCTCAAAACAGTATAGAGCGCGATACTTACTCTGTCGAAGAAGCAGTTTTACATACTGCTTTGTTTTAGGTTGTACAGTTCTCTGTTAGGGTTTGCTGCGAATCTTATCGATTGATTGTAATCTTAGGGTGATTGGTTGTAATCACAGGTTGAGGGTTGTGTTTCCTTCGAGTCTTGAGAATCTAAGTGTAGTATTCTCATAGGGAAGATTGCAGTCTGTATTGAAAGTAAGATACGCAATGTGTGAACTGATTGGGTTTGGATCTGGTTATATTTGATTGTAATCTTTAGTGCGGTGAGCCCCGAGTTTTTGGAGCTCAACGTGGATGTAGCTTATCCTATATTGGATAAGCGAACCACGGTAAAATCGGTGTTCTTGTTTCTTGATTCCTTTTATAGTTTGATTGTGTGTGTTGTGTGTGTGGAATTGTGGATTGTTAGGTTAGGGGATTTGCAGATTATCTCTACAGTGGAATTGTGGATTGTTAGGTTAGTGGAACAAACTAGTTGATAAAGTGGGTTTGGGTAGAACTCAAACCCAAAAGCTAGCTCAAGGGAGGAGAAAGCCCCATGTAGTAGGGAACAAGCTAGTTGATAAAGTGGACGTGTAGGAGGGAGCCCACTTGTGTAAACCATGACAGTCAGGTGTGGCGATGTGGGACAAATTCAACTTCAACTACTCTGGTTGGACTCTGTTTGCATGTGTAAAATAATTGCATAAAAAGAAAAAGAAAATGCAGAGGATGTGTGCGTATATATATCTACATCTTCATATTCAATTTCTCATATCCAAAATTTGCTTTTATTCTTCTTGGAAATAAAAAGATGTGGGGATTATTTTGGCATTATCCAGTCCTCTGCCTCTTCTTCTTGTTCTTCCATCTTCAAGTTATTTATTTATCTTCTTTTAACTCTTCTTCTCCATTACAGAAACTTTGCTCTCCTGAACAAAGCTCTGCCCTTCTCCGTTTCAAGAACAGTACCTTTTCGGCTAATGCGTCTTCAAGTTTTTCTGAGACAGATTCCTGTAAAAAGAGGGTAGTGATTGCTGCACTTGGGATGGGGTTACTTGTGATAGGTTCACCGGTCATGTGATTGGACTTGACTTAAGTTCTTGTGGGCTTTTTGGTCCTATCAGCGACAATAACAGCCTCTTCCACCTTCACCATCTCCAGAAGCTCAATCTAGTTGACAATTATTTCTTTGGATCCAACATCTCATCCGAGTTTGGTAAGTTCATGAAATTGACACATCTTAATCTTTCTTCATCTGGTTTCTGTGGTCTAGTTCCAATGGAAATCTTTCACTTATCTAAGCTTGTTCTGCTTGACCTTTCTTATGACTCTGTGGAACTGCGTCAACATGGTTTTAAAAAACTCTTGCAAAACCTGACAGAACTAAGATATCTTCATCTGGAGTATGTCAACATGTCTTCTGTTGCAGTTGGTTCTTTTGTAAACCTGTCTTCTTCTTTGATATCTCTCAGTCTTCAGAGTAATTACATGCAAGGCAAGTTTCCAAATGAGCTTTTCCGATTTCCATTTCTCCAGCTGCTCAGATTGTCTGACAATCAAAATATAAAGGGTCATTTGCCAAATTTCAACAGGAGCAATCCTCTTAAATTATTGGACCTCTCTTCCACAAAATTTTCAGGGAAATTACCCGACACAATCAGCAATCTGATGCACTTGAATGATTTGCGTCTTCATGGATGCAAATTCGAAGGGTCAATTCCACCGTCACTTGAAAACCTTACTGAAATCACTTTTTTGGATCTATCATCCAACGGTTTTACTGGTCAAATACCAACATCAATATCAAAACTTGGCCAGCTCACTGATCTTAATCTTGGAGGCAACAAATTTTCTAGGTCATTTACTCTGTCACTTGAAAACCTTACTGAAATTACTTTTTTGGATCTATCTTCCAACGGTTTTACTGGTCAAATACCAACATCGATATCTAAACTTGGCCAGCTCACTGATCTTTATCTTGGAGACAACAATTTTTCTGGGTCATTTCCTCCATCACTCGAAAACCTTACTGCAATCACTTTTTTTGATCTGTCATCCAACGGATTTACTGGTCAAATACCAACATCAATATCTAAACTTGGCCAGCTCACTAGTCTTAATCTTCGAGACAACAAATTTTCTGGGCCATTTCCTGATGTTTTCGGTAATCTCAGTAAATTAACTGGAATAGACCTCGGCTCTAATTATCTCAACAGCCAATTGCCAACATCATTATTCAACCTCAAACAACTTCTTTCTTTAAACTTTTCTGATAATCAACTCGAGGGTCATTTACCCAGTCAGCCTAGTGACCTTTCTTGTCTAAATGTTCTCAGTTTAGGTCATAATCTTCTAAGTGGCAAAATACCCTCATGGTTGTTTACTCTGCCATCTTTGGCAAGGTTAGATCTGTCTCACAATTTGTTCACCAGCTTTGAGTACTTTCCACAGATGGAAAACCTACACGAGCTTGACCTTTCATTCAATTTGCTCCAAGGACAACTAATGCTTCTACCAACTTCCATTAAAGTCGTCTCAGTTTCAAGCAATAATTTAACAGGGGTGATTCCTCTGTCATTTTGCAATTTGAGCTCTCTTAATGTTATTGACTTATCAAATAACAGTTTTAGCGGAAAAATTCCACCATGTCTTGGAAACTGTAGTATGAAGCTCATGTTCCTAAATTTGGAGATGAACAACTTCCATGGTAGTCTTGGATCTCTAAAATTTGCAGATGCCAGTGGTTTGACGGCTCTTATGCTTAATGGCAATCAATTGGAGGGACCATTACCGCCATCTTTTAATAATTGTATCAATTTGGAAATCCTAGATGTTGGGAATAACATGATTAATGATACCTTCCCCTACTGGCTTCTTCCAATCCTTCAAGTTATTATTTTGAGATCTAATCGATTTCATGGTCCCATTGATAATTCCAATGCAACATTTCCCTTCCTTGGGTTGAGAATACTCGACCTTTCCCACAATTAATTTACTGGTCCTTTGCCAATAAATTATTTTAACAATTTTGTAGCTATGATGCCTTCGTCCATGGATGATGTCGAAGTCGGATATATGGAGAATTTGTATGGCCAATATTATTCTGTAACATTGTCAATCAAAGGAGTTGAGAGGGAAATAGACAGGATTCTAAACATTCTCACAACCATAGATTTGTCCGACAACCTGTTTCGAGGACCAATTCCAGAAGTGATTGGAAAGCTACAGTCACTCATACTAGGGGTGTGCAAATCCGGATATCCGATCCGAATATGGCATTTTCTGATCTGATCCGAATCCGATCCGAATTATGCGGATATCCGGATTTACGGATATCCGATTATTCGGATCAGATAACCGGATATCTGAATGTGATCCAAATTTAACAATTTTCTTTTTAAAATCAAATAATTCTAGAAATAAAATTGAAATTATAATTCCTTTACAATTACATGATAAAAGTATCAAAAAAAATTAACATGAAGCACAAAACATTTAACTTATGTTGTCCAAACATTTAATTCTTTGAATGTGTTTCATATGAGCTTTATGTACACAGCATTTTTGCTTGGTCTGGAACTTGTAGCTGATACAACTCCACATTTTCAATTACTTCCTTCGGAGCACCTCGACCCAGAAACGTGAGAACCTATGGCCACAAACCAAACACCATACTAAGAACATCTGCAGATCATCCTTTAGAAACGAAATATTTACAGATTTTGACAGAAAATGAAATAAAAACGTTACTGTTAATTTTTTTTCCAGCTATTTTAATCCAAGGCCTCTTATTCCAAGCCCTCAGAAACAATGAGGACATTACAATTCATGGATGAATATATAATATATGAGAGAAAGCAATGTCATTTTTGAACTATCATCAGTTCTATCATAACAGTTGGAGTCTTGGAGAAAGTACAGAACAAAAGCAAGATGATGGCAAAGATGTTGATTAGTAGACATAACAAAATACGGTCAAACTACTTCATTATTGCTTGCTTCGAGAGAAAAAACAGAAATGGGAATGAGGAAACAAGAATCAAACCTCATTTGCCTCCACTCAACTTGTTCCTATCTCACTATCTCAGCAGTCAGCACTTCACCTTTCGGTGAAGCAAGCAAGCAATTCATCTCAAACAAACCAAATTAAAACATTTTCAGTTTCTCATAATATTCCTTTTCCACTTTTCTATCACCAACCATGCTTCCTTCCACAATAAACAAAGCCAGGAAAATTCTCCAGTGGATTAGATTTAGGGGTCAAACTACAATACCCAGATACTTTTTTCGGTGATAAAGATTAAATTTTCGGTGATAAAGATTAAATTATAAAAACAAAGTTTTATTGTAGTCAAATTTGTAGATTCAATATTTATTGTAGCCTCAGGGATATATGACGTGAACAAAATTCAGCAACTCTAAATTCTAAAGAAATTAACTTACGATCGATTTTGGGCTTTAATCGTCAGAGAGACTGAGATCTGACAGAGTTGAGCGAGTGACACTGGCCGCTGTGCGTGTTCGAGCGAAAGAGACAGAGAGAGTTGAGCGAGAGAGAGTGACTGAGTGAGAGACTGAGCTGAGATCTGGTCTAAGAGTTTGAGTGACTGTGAGGTCTGTGCGTGACTGCGTGTTCCAGCGAGGCAGCGGCCAGCGAGAGCCGAGAGAGACTGAGACTCTGAGAGTGAGAGAGACAGAGAGTGTGTGAGGTCTGTGCTGTGCGTGACTGCGTATGCGTGTTGCCGTGTTCCAGCAAGAGAGACTAAGAGTGAGAGACAGGCTTCCAACTTCTGAGTTCCGGCGAGAGCTGAGAGAGACTGAGACGAGTGAGAGAGACAGAGTTGAGTAATTGAATTTGAGTTAATTGTGACATTGTGTTAGACTTAGGGTTATTGACTTATTGTTAGTTGGTACACTCAAAAGTCAAAACGACATAGTTTTGTAAAATCCGGATCGGATTCGGATATCCGAATCTTTAACATTTCTGATCCGGTATCCGATCCGAATATTTGGATTTTTTAAAATAACGATCCGTATCCGATCCGAATTTTCGGATATCCGATTTTTACGGATCGGATCCGGATCGGATACCGGATATCGGATTTTTTTGCACAGCCCTAACTCATACTCCTCAACTTCTCTCACAATAGCTTAACTGGTGATATACCATTGTCATTGGCAAATTTGACACAACTTGAAGCATTAGATCTCTCTTACAACAAGCTCGTTGGAATAATTCCAGTGCAATTGACAAGTCTTAACATTTCTTTTAGTGCTAAACTTGTCATACAATCAGCTTGTGGGACTTATACCTCAAGGAAAGCAATTTGATGCATTTCCAAAAGAGTCCTTTATTGGAAACTTGGGCTTGTGTGGATCAACATTGTCAAAAAAATGCAGCAATGAGGAACCAAGTCAACCACCATCAATAATCCTTGAAGAAAACAATGCTTCAAGCTGGTTTGATTGGAAAATTGCCTTGATGGGATACGGATGTGGATTGGTACTTGGCATATCTATTGGTTACATTGTGTTCTCAACAGGAAAACCACAATGGTTTGTGAGATTGATTGAAAGAGAGGGTCCGAAAAAGGTGAGAAGGCTTAATAGGGGAAGTAGAGGAAGAAGAAATTAGGCTTCATTTGGCTCAAGTTTAGGAATACTACTTTTAGTATTCCAATAAAGTTAAACAGTAAAATTGCAAAAACTCACAATATTATTCAATATTATTCAACTTTTTTTAAACCCTCTAAGTTTATTAATTTAATTAAATACCCATAAATATATTTTTTTAAATTGCAAAAACACCCCAGCAATCCACATTTACCAGATTCCAGCAACCACTACCGGAAGATAGCCGGAATCTGGTATAATGGCACACTACCAGCTGAATCTGGCCGGTAGTGCGCCGATCTAGCCTTTTCCGGTCAGATCCACGGTGGATTTGGTCAGAAAATGCCAGATCTAAGGCCAAAGATCTGGCCGTAACCAGTCGTCAACGACGACCAACAAACGGTTGTCGTTGACCATCAATGACGGCCGTATATTTGGCCATCGTTGACAAGCAAATTCGACTAGATCTGGCCGTCAATGGCCAGATCTAGCCATAGATCTGGCCTTTACCAGCCAGATCCACCGTGGATCTAGCCGAAAAAGGCCATATCGGCGTACGACCGGCAAGATCCAACCGGTCATGCGCCGATACGGCAACTCCAGCCACCGTCCGGCATTGGTGGTCGGCTGTCCGTATTTGATGGGTGGGTTGGGGGTGTTTTTGTTAACTTTTAATGTTTTATTATAGGGGTGTTTTGTAAATAAACAAACATAGGGGGTATTTTTATTAATTTGTAAATCCTACATCGTATTTTTCAAAAAAAATTTCTCAAAAATGTAAAAATGTGAACCAAATGGAGCCTTAGCATCTGAAAGTTGCTCTTCAATTTTGTAAGTGCTCTTATAGCTATAAATTGTGTTTTCTTCATGACAGCTTTATCATAATGAACATGGCTAGAAAAGAGACATTGAATTCATATTTAATCCAACAATTTTTGAGATTATCACGCTTTGTTTTATTTTCTCAAACGACTTGGAAGAGTTGATAACATGGAAGAGTAGTATTTGGGAGCTGGATAGGCTGCTATAGTCTGTCTCTGAGTAATCTTCAATCTTCTGTATTCTAAATTTCCATGTGAGATTGAGAGTTAGAATTGCCATAACTATGTATGCAAGAAATGTTAATTTTGAAGAATTCCAATTTAATAAAGTTCTTAATGTTCCCTCTCTTGCCTTGGATCCCTAGTTAGTAAATAGGGTACGGCAAAAAAACGGTACAAGAATTTTACGGGTATAATACGGCAAACGATGAAAAATACGTTTATAAAAATTCAGCCATAAAATTCAGATACGGGAAAAATACGGTACGAGTATATACAGGTTTAATACGGTACATTATCAATAATACATTTTGAAAAATACGGCAATATCAATCTTAGTTTTAACACTTTTATGGACTACCTGGTTTTGAAAATTCATATTTTAAACATACTTATTTTTAAAAAAATTAAAAAAAAGAAGTTAAATTCTTATTCCAAATATTACCATTATTTCAATACAAAATCAATAAATTAATACTAAATCAAAACAGAAAATTCTGTTCAAATTGGATAAGAAATATATTTAAAATTAAAAAAAAAAAATCCTAATACAAGTATATATTTCCTCTATTACCAAGGATCCTGTCCTTTTAAGTTTTAAGGCTTTAATCACTCACAGTGGCCATAATAATCACCCGAGGACCACCCAAAATGTCGATTAAAATCCCTCATGAAACGTCAAGTATATCCTTATAGCCTTCCCTAAACTTCCCAAAGCCAAAAAGACAGAAAGAATAAAAAAAGAAAAGCAAAAGGTGGTATTACAGTAAATTCTCAATCCCATAAACCAAAAAAAGACATCCTCCACTTCTACTTAAATTGTTTGGTTTGGAGTCCAGCCAAGCAGACCAGACCAGACCAGACCAGTCAGCCTCTAACATAAAACATGCTTCTCTACATCTTACTTTACCCTTTTTGTGTTTTTTTTTTTTTTTTTTAACAAACAGATCTCACTTAACTACTCTGAACCAATTGTATTTTTGTTGTTGTTGTTGTTCTAAAGCACTTCTTCTTCTTCTTCTTCATCTATGGCTGGCTACAGAGCTGAAGATGACTATGATTACCTCTTCAAGGTGGTGTTGATTGGTGACTCTGGTGTTGGCAAGTCTAATCTGCTTTCCAGGTTCACTAGGAACGAGTTTAGTCTCGAGTCTAAGTCCACTAGACAACCTTCCTCTTCCTCTTCTTATTCTTCGATCGCTTCTTCAAATACTAGTAACTAGACCTGGCAAAACGGGTATAGACCCGCGGGTCGACCCCATACCCAAGTAAAAAATATAGGGTATGGGTCTAATGTATTGGACCAGTACCCGGCCCGGTTCGTATATTTAACGGGTTATACAGGTCAACCCGTGGGTGCCCGTTAAAAAAAAAAAAATTGAAATCCCTAAATTTTGGGATCTGTTCGACAGTTCAAGTCTCTAACTCTCATCTCATTCTCATCCCATCGTCGCCATCTCTGATCTCCTCTCTCTCAAGTTTCACCGTCGCAAGTCGCAACTCACCATCTCCTTAGTCCTCTCTCTCACTGTCACCATCTCCTCGGTCGGTATTGGTACGAAACCTTCACAGTTCATTTCCCTCTTTCCAGTTCCTTAGGGTTTCAAAATTAGACTCAAAATGCTTCATCTCTACTGCAATCTCCATCGTCCATCTCCTCCTCTGCTTCTTCCTCTCCAAAAACAATTTTTCCCTACTCCCTCTCCCATCGAGTACGCAATCTTCCTCTCTTCATTTTAACTTGTTTAAATCTTTCTAGCGTTTCATTTAACGATTTTTGTTTTTTTATTATTTAACAGCCGAGAGAAGTTCAATTTAAATGAAGGTTTTGTAAAGATTACAAAGATTTCGATAGCGGTAAACAGCAAGAAGAGTGAAAGGAGTAGTGGAGAGGGTTCGAGCGGTGAGAAATGGGTCCATGAAGGGTTCATTACAGAGTCACTATTCACTACCCAATGGTATGTTTCGAGTTCGTTTAGATAATGAAGACTTGATTCTTGGTTATATTTCGGGAAAGATTAGGCAGAATTTTGTTCGTGTATTACCTGGAGTCTGGAGATAGAGTCAAGTTGAAGTAAACCATTATGATACAAGCAAGGGTCGAATAATTTATAGAATTCGCGACCGAAGTTCCAACGGTTAAGTTGTTGATTAATCTTGATTGTAATTTTTGTATTTAAATTAATTGTTATGAAAATTCATAAATTGATATTTATGTGTGCGTGATGCAGGTTGCTGGGTAGATTATCAGATTTCTGATATAAAGGTAACACTGGTACAGGTTATAACATGAAATGGTTTTCATTCAATAAAGTTGATGGTTCTTTTCTTCATTATTTTTCATTTATTTATATTTGGGTAGAGGAACTTAGTGACATTAGTAGATTATGAGAGTTAAATTTGTAATATGAATGAGGAAATGTAGTTTGCAACCTGGGACACAATGATTTCAAGTAATGGATTGTTAAATATGTTATTGACCATAAACTCCTTCACATGGTTATTCATAGCCAGAAGGTCAAAATGAGAAATATTTGCAGCTCAATTTCAGATAAGGCATCTAAATTTCATTATGAAGCTTGGTTGATTGTGTAATACTAAGAATATTTTGTCCTGTTTTGTTGCAGGTGAATGTTATGTTGTGGATGGCCGCTTATTATTGTAGTTTATTGAGAGGTGTTAATGTCACATGGTTGTGAGGTGTGATAGAAGAGGATTATAGTATGTGTCTGTGATTTTATTTATACCTCTATATAGTTAATTTGATGAGGTATGTATACCTATTTTTTATTATTATTGTGATTGTAATTTGTACTCATGACATGATTGAGAGTAATAAAGAGTTGAAGAATAAATCCTTATATTTGAATTAGCAAATTGAATGAGTAGGTCGTGGGTGGCTCAAGGAAGAATTGTGATGTTATTACTCCAACTGTGAATGGTAAGCTTAAAAGTAATTAAGGAGAGAAACAACCTTGATGTATAGAGAGCTTAAGAATTTGTGGTTGCAAAGCGAAGGAAGTTGGTACACCTGTTCCTGTTTCTTCAATGTTTGTGTTCATGCGTGGTTTTTGCTTATTGGGTTATTGAATTTAATCCACATGCTAAATTCAATAAACCCACGTTTATTTTGGTTCTTATTTATTTATATTCTAAATTGAATTGAATTTAGAGTAGTTGATTTAGGGGGTGTAAATGTAAAAAATTAAAACTGCAGGAATTTTGGGCTGCAGGAATTTTGGGGGTGTAACTGTCATAATTGAAAACTGTTAGGGGTGAAACTGGAAAAACTAAAACCTAGAGAGAGAAAAAACGGGTACCCGCGGGTCCACCCATACCCGCATAGGGCAGGGTACGGGTCCAATATTTTGGACCCGTATACTTCGACCCGTATTGGACCCGTACCCGACCCACCCACCCGTTTTGCTAGGTCTACTAGTAACAAAGCTTTGTTACCTTCCTCCAGAAGCCATGGCCGCATGCTTGTTCGCGAATAACAAAGTTCAGTTTTTTTTGTAATAATTCGCAAATAATACGTGAATTATACACGAATTATACGAATATTTATATTATATGTGTATAATTCGACAGTCTTTATAAAATACATAAATACATGTTTTATATGCGAATTATATAGTTGACCATATAATTTACGTTTTATACGCGTATTTACTAACTAGGCTTGGATCATTGTTACTTTTCTGAAATTTGTGGTCCATTGGTATTGAAACTCAACTTATTTGTACTGCCTACTGCAGATTTCGGAAAAAGGGTACTGGAATACCTTTCCCCCAAGTATTGTTACTGTTTAAAGATGTACTTTTTTTACACTATAAATTTTTTTCATCAGGAACACTACCGGCACATTATGCTTTCTTCAGGTAACGTCACGGTGACCAAAAGTCTTTTGTCATCATGGACATGGCTGACTAATAACCGGTTTTAGTGTATAAGATAAAATTTTGGGAACACATTGACCAAAAGAAGTCCCTGGTCAAGTCAAGGGATGGTCTGCTAAGTGGAATCAGCATTGATATTTTTAATACTGATTGCATATTTTTTTTAATTAAATTAAATTGAAAATAGTATAAACAGAGCATGATAAATACTACACATTTTTTTTTTTTTTTTTAGTCATTTTCTGAAAAATTAAATATCAAATAAATATTATGCGCACCTCGACTAATCCCCTAAGGTCTTGAAATTAAAAACCAGGTATACCCTGTAGTGGCTTAGCAATATCCAAGAAGAATTAAACTTAAAACCTCTTGAGTAATATACTCAAGAGTCTCTATCGCCCCACCTAAGAGGGGTTAATAAATTACATATTGTTATCTGGTTGTAAGAGATATCAATGCAATGAGAATCTAATAAAAAAAAGGTTTATTACACCATAAAATTCTAACACTTGCTGTAATTAGCATTCAATCCAATGTTTTATATATATATGAAATTTTCAATTAAAAAAAAAAAAAAAAGGTGCAATGCTTCATTCATGGGAAAAAGTACCTGCAACAATCGGCAACAAGATGACAATTCTAGTATTTATTTAAATTCACAAAACATGTTTCAAGAGCCAACAAGTTGGAATTGGCTTTACAGTTTTTGAAGTTTGCACCATGAAAATGTAAAGATGTTTTCCAGTGTTTAGTACGTCTTTTAAGGGCCAGGGCTGTAGCGGAAACTTTCCAAGTCCTTGCATTCTAAAAAATCAGTTATATCAAGATATTGTTCATTTTGGGCCTATGAGGCCCGTATGGTTTCATTTTGGGTTTCATGCAACAAGTTTATCTAGCTTCGTTCCATAATTGGGAAGACTGACTTCAAGTATTTTAATCATGAAGGTTGTTTCGTCAACCTTTCCTTTAATACGCAGGACTTTCCTCGCCTGTACTTCTGCCTTTTCCATAACTTTTTTCATTTCAAGATTAAAACATTATGCAGCACAAGCAACGTAACCCACTAATGGTTCATTTCCTACTGATTCAGTAGTCAATTTTGAAGGAAGGAAACACCTCAGATAGCAAAAAACATACACTTGAGGTTAATAATATATGAATAAAATCACACCACACAAAAAGATATAATTTTACGTGATTCAGCATAACCAGCCTATATCCATACACACGATATACAAGAGTACATAATATCATAAACTCAATACATAATTAATAGAACGTAAACAATCCTAGTTTCTAAGACAATCTACCCATGGTGTTCAATAACCAGCCTACATCTATACACACAATATATAAGAGTACACAATATCATAAACCCAATATATAATTAATAGAACGAAAACAATCCCAGTTTCTAAGACACTCTACCCATGGTGTTTAATAACTCTTACATCAAATACTTTGTGTTCTCATATTCTCTCATAACCTTAAATTGGTTTTCATCTCTATATTTATAGGTAGGATATAGGATATTCTATTTCTAATAGAATTCATATTTAAATTCCTAATAGGACTTCTAAATTATATTCATATTTATAATTGTATTATTTATTAAATAATTTTTCTAAAGACATATAATTTCATATGGAAACAAACACGAAAGTGAGCCACAATATCCCAACAGTAACACCCCAAACTTGACATACAGTAAATGTACCTCAAGCCAAAGTGGTATCCCTAACTATTCAACATAGCCTTACAATTATTGATACTTAACAAAAAACTCCCAGATAAAAACTTATTAAGAACTGCAATTTTAAAAACCTTACCAATTACACCACTCCAAAACCTTAAAGTTTACACATAAATGAAACTAAATCCAGCAAGAAATTAACCTAATATTAGCCGCAATGAAATCCCTATGGAGAGATATTACGGTGTTGAATAAGGTCATAGCTCAATTGATATTACCTCTGCACCATTAAATTTTTTACTTTTATATTCCCTTATACATTAATTCTTATTACAACAAGTTACACGCTTATCCATCCCTTTGTGGCCAAATGATAAGCCCTTTAGTCACTAGGGTTAGCTATATCCAGAGATTCTGTGTTCGAGTAGTAAGAGAGGCACCTACCACAATTATGCAATTTTCTTGGTCCATTGGACTTGTAAAGTATTCCATGACCTTGAGGATTAAGCGAGCTCGACTGGCAATTGTACTCGGATACCTTAGTTATTAAAAAAAAAAAAAAAGGGTTACATCGCTTCTATCTCTTATTTATTGATATCTTCTAGACCACATTAAATATTTAGTACAAGCCACAACATATAACTTCTGAAGCAAACTAATATGCATATCTATAACAGCATATAATTTCTCCAATTAGCAAGGAGACAGAGGATGATAAGGAACTGGAACTAATTCAAGGTCATTTTTTCTTCGCACTGCGAGACCAAAACCCTCACTCATGTCAAGATCTTCTAGCTTTTCTCCACTGGGAAGTTTCCAATCAAAATGATATAGCAACTGGGCCAATGGAAGCTCCACATTGGCTACACCCATTGTTATGCCAGGACAAACTCTCCTTCCAGCTCCAAATGGGATGAATTCAAAATGAGCCCCCTTGTAATCAATTGAACTGTCTAGAAATCTCTCAGGATAGTACTTCTCAGCTTGGCTCCAATGATTGGGATCCCTCCCTATTGCCCATGCATTTACCAAAACTTTAGTCTTGACAGGTATTTCGTAACCGAAAATCTCACAGCTTTTCCTACATTCCCTTGGAAGTAGCAACGGAGCAGTGGGGTGTAATCTCATAGATTCTTTGATTGCTGCCTTCAAATAATTCAATTCATGAAGGCCTTCTTCATCAACTGTTCCTTTCATACAGAACACATTCCTCACCTCTGCTTGTGCTTTCTCCAAGGCTGTTGGATTTTTTAGCAATTCTGACGTTGCCCATTCTACAGTTGTAGAAGATGTATCACTCCCAGCAGTGAAAACGTCCTAAAATAGCAGAGTAAATATTTTAGCAAAGATTTTACTAAAAATCAGTTTGAACTTATGCTGAATCGGATACGAATAAAAGATAATTAAACATACTAACCACGATGACTGCTTTGATGTTGTCATTACTTAAGGTGAATTCATGGTCTCCATTATTCTGCAAGTTCAAAAGAACGTCTAAGAAATCTTTATGATCATCATCCTCTTCACGCTCATTTGTCTTCCTTGTTGCCCTTCTACTTTTATGCTCATCGATAATGGCGTCAAACAATCTATCAACTCTGTCATGAATCTCCTTAATTTTACTCTTTACCCCACTGATTGAGTCAATAAATTCGAAGGAAGGAAACACATCAGCCGCAGTGAAACCTCCTGCCAAATCTATACCTTCTTGAATAGCACATAAGAATGCCTCTTGATCTTTCATTTTTCCTCCAAACGCCGCTCTCGTCGTGATGCCAAACGTCATCGAAAAGATTTCTCTGCTAAGATTAATCGTTCTTCCTGCCCTTGAAGAAATCCATCGAACAAGATTGGACACCTCCTCTTCCCGGATTGATCTGAAAGCACAGATTTTGGAGTTAAAAGTTGACTAATGCAAATCTTTCGCAACTGCTTCCAGTAGTACCCATATGGTGCAAACACAATGTCTGTGCAACCATAAGCTATAATATCTGCAACAAGAACAGCAGGCCTTTGAGCGAAGTTAACATCATGAGTTTTCATCACTTCTCGAGCGGCTTCAGGCGAAGAAATGATAACAGTTGGAATTTGGCCGAGTTGTAAGTACATAACAGGACCATATTTATTTGCCAAATCTCTTAGCTTGCGATGAGGCAAAACGCCAATGAAATGGAGCATGTTTCCTATAAGTGGCAGCCTCCATGGCCCTGGTGGTAACCTTAAACTTGATTTCTTGGTTAAGGAACCCTTAAATGCAATGAAGGTGAAGACGAAGATGGTAAATAGGATTAGAAAATAGGGGTTTTGAAGCTCCATGATAGTTGGGAGATGGTGATCAATGTAGAGAGATGAGTGGTTAATTTCTCTACTTAATTTATGTTGGATCCAACAATTGGATTACAATCTTTTTTATATGATTTATTTGTTATTTTTTATGATAATTTTTTTTATAACATAGGGAATGGTTTATTCAAATAGAATTTAATTTATGAATAATTGAAAAGGTTTGACTTATGAACTTAGACAACAATAACTTAGGAAACAAACACATTTTACATGAATTATAACAGTAACTTATGAAGCAAACACATTCTACATAATTTATAGCAATAACTTAACACGCATCAAAAAAAATTTGTTCAACTGGTACTTAACAGAACATTCCAAAGATTTTTGTTGTTCAATATCTTACCGAATTGTAAATAATTTGCGAGGGACTACTATCACCAACTACCCAAAAACTAACATATTAGGTAATGTTATACTCACCCACCCTCGAGTCGATCAATCATAACTTAGACTTTCATAGTTGCTCCCCTGAAACTTAGACAAAAATAATAATGAAAAAAAAAAAACATTTATTGATTTGAAATTTAGTTTTGACTTACATAATCCATTAACTATGTGGTTCACAATGTGCGAGGGATTATTGATTTCATATATAACTAATCTAGATAATAAATCTCATGTGATGAACTTCTATTTTAAATTATTGATAATACTTGATGAAGCCTAAAATATGACTACTACTAGCTGTAAATATTTGTTTCATTACAAAATGAAGAAAATATAGGAGACACGTAGTTAACTATATTGAACTAGGTAAATAGCTCCCTTTATTTTATTATTATTGTTATTATTATTTTGGTAACCGGATTGTCTGGGCAAGTTCGGGCACACTTTAACTGATTCCTAGGATCTATTGAATACTCTACAAACACAATGAACCAAGTAAATCACAAATTCAGTAAATAGTCATTTTGTGAGACTCGAACAAAAGACCTCTGGGTAACTCACCCAAATAGCTAAAGTCTTGTCGTCTAGCCACAAGACTAGTAGTTAATAGCTCACTTATTATTACCTTCACACCTTCAATTAATTAATTCTTATTACAAGAATTTGCGCGCTTGATTCTTTTTCTTGTTGATAACTTCTTTGTCATCTTAAACACTTCTCATTTCGTAACTTCTCAAGCAGACTAATGTGCATACGTCTCTCATTAAAACATATATATAATTTCTCCAATTAGTGGCAGCTTCCATGGCTCTAGTGGTAACCTTGAACTTAACTTCTTTGTTCTCAATTGCTTAAACACAACGAGGGTGAAGATGAAGATGGAAATTTGGGAACAGCAAATGTTAGCATTTGATCCATGGTTAATTACTTAATTTGATAGACAACCCAAACCAAATGGTCAACAATGCAAATTAGTCAATCTAATAAGATTGGATACCTCTTCTTAGCAAGGAGAAAAGAACTTTGAGCAAAGTTAGAATCATGAGTTTTCATTACTTATTCAGCAGCTTCGGGTGAAGAAACCACAAGGGTTGAAATTTTGTTTAGCTGATGAGGTAAAGAGACAGTGGAACGGTGCATTTTTCCGATGAGTGGCAGCTTCCATGGCCCTGCCGGTGGTAAACTTGAACTTTATTTTGCATTTGGATCGTTTCCCTATCTTTATTACCATTACCGTGAATATAAAGATCATATATATGTATATATATAAAAGAAAATGAAATTAACATTTTCATTATGTAATAAGTAGTAGGAAAATTTTGGGAGCAAGCTTCACTGGTGAGCAAGCCAAGGAATGAGTTTGAAAGGACCTAGCTTATAAAATGAAGAGGAAGATGGAGAGACATAATGTACTGTATTAAACAATGTACAAACTGAAACAATCTAGAGTAATACAAAATCAAAAACAATAAACACACACAAGTAAAGAGAAAGAAGAATCCGCGCAATTTACCCTAGTTCACCCAATTTGCAGACTACGATTACCAAAGCCGATATTATTGTAATATCGTCTCACCTCCCTTATTATAATGACAATAATTTGTCATATGATTTGCTATCATACTCATACAAGAGAAAAATAAGTTTATATACCAGATTTAAAGAGTAAAACCTAGCAGTACAAGGATTCATTTTCCTAAACTCAAACTCAATTAAGAATTAATTAATTAGAGAAATCCTACAATGGTTCTTTATAGAATAGGCCCAAATCACCTATGGGCCCGGGATCCCTAATGCGTCTGCATGACCTCTTTGTCAATTTAGCTTAGGGTTTGCGAATAAGCAAAAAATGGAGAGAAAAAGTGTTTGAATTTTCTTTACTGGTAAACTGATTTCAATAGTTACAGTGAAGAGTAAACTTTACTCTTTTATACAAAAACCGAAATGTAAGAGAAGGTCAAAGTGCTGCGTTTTTACAACTGTTTTTATTATAAAACAGAAACGACACCGTTTGCAGAATTACATTTTCCTCCTGCTACTTGGCTCTTTTGCACTTTTGTCCTTTGACCAACATCCCCTCTTAAACTGGACACTCTGCTTCTGCTGCTTCAGCAGTCTTTCACCAGCATTTCTTAGCATTTCTTTTCAACTCATTGGTTCTTTGACCAACATCCCCTCTGAAACTAAACCTCTTTCTTGTTCAACTACCTCTGTGCTCCTTTAATTCCTCCAGTTAACAAGTGCTCAACTTTTTCAAATAATCAAAAATCTTTCAACAACTCAAAAAACAACAACTCATTTTCCAGTTCTGCATTTTTGTTGCAATAATGCTAGCCTTACTCACCCTTCTTACTACTTTCTCTTACTCACTCATGTTAATCTCTCTTTTTACTCCTTTCTCTCTCTTCTTACACTCACCTACCACATGAGTGAGTAAGAGAAAATGAGTAAAAGGGTGAGTAAGAGTAGCATTACTCTTTTTGTTGCAGCTTCAGCAAATCATAATTCCTCCAGCTAACTCAACTTCTTCAAATAATCAAAAGCTTTCAACAACTCATACAACTCATTTTTCAGTTCTGCATTTGCAGTTTCAGCTTCACAATCTTTCAACAACTCATTTTCAGTTCTACATTTGCAGTTTCAGCTTCACAATCTTTCAACAACTCAAAAAAACAACTCATTTTCAGTTCTGCATTTTTGTTGCAGCTTTAACAAATCAAACTTCACATCAGCATCATCTCATCAACCAAGCTTAACAATCAGCAACCAAATCTCATCAACCAAGCTTAACAATCAGCAACCAAACATGACAAGCAACTTCATCACATCAAACTTCACATCAACATCACCTTAACAACCAAGCTTAACAAGTCAGTAATCAAACATGATAATCAACTTAAACAACATCTCATTTTCAGTTCATCATTTGCAGTTTCAGCTTCACAACTTAACATTTCTTAGCTTAATCATTTGAAGTTCAAGACTATCAAACACAGCTTACAAACTATATTACTCAGCTCAACCATCTGTATTTCTCCATTTTAACAACTCTCCACCATAAATTCATGAGCACAAATCTATAAACTGTTCACAAACTTCTACAGATCTACAACTTAACACTCTGCACCATAAATTTGTGAGCTCAACCAAAAAAAAAAAAAAAAACACAAATCTGCTGCAACTTTTGGCAATACTGCAATCTGCCACAACTGCTGCAACACTCACCACAAATTTTGGTGAACACACACCACAAAAAAAAAAAACTATAAACTGTAGTTTTATCAGTTAGGAGTCAGTATGTGGCACAGGGAACTGCAATCATATTCAGCTTCTGTCTCAGCTCAGAAAATTGAATAGCAAACAATGCTTTTGTCAAGACATCTGCAATCTGCAATTTTGATGGTACATATTGAACTGTCAGATTCTTGGCAAGAACTTGCTCCCTGATGTAGTGAGCATCTGTTTCTATATGCTTTGTTCTAGCATGGAAGACAGGATTTGAAGCTAAGGCTTCGGCACTTGTATTGTCTCACCAAATTACAGGTTTTGAGGGCAATTGAAGGGCTAAGTTCAGTGAACATACTTTGAAGACAGGATTTGAAGCTAAGGCTTCGGCACTTGTATTGTCTCACCAAATTACAGGTTTTGAGGGCAATTGAAGGGCTAAGTTCAGTGAACATACTTTGAAGCCATGCAACCTCTGTGGCAGTTTGTGCTAAGGCCCTGTATTCAGCTTCAGTGGACGATAATGCAACAACTTTTTGCTTCCTGGAGCTCCACTGAATTAGATTAGGTCCAAAATAGACACAATATCCACTAGTAGACCTTCTATCTTCAACATTACTACCCCAATCTGCATCAGCATAGCATTCAATATTCAGGGAACTTGCTGGTTTAAACTGAAGCCCATAGTGCAGTGTTCCTTTAACATATCGCAGAACGCGTTTACATGCTTGCCATTATAACTCAGTTGGGGCTTGTAGAAACTGACTAAGATGATTAACTGTAAAGCTAATATCTGGTCTTGTCAATGTGAGATACTGCAAAACTCCAATTGTGCTGCGATATAAAGTAGGGTTGTCAAACAGGTCACTATCATCACTCCTCAGTCTAGTACCAACAGCCATTGGTGTAGAGCATGAGTGGGCATCCATCATTCGGGTTTTAACAAGCAAATCTGAGGCATATTTGGACTGCCTGAGATGTATACCAACTGCTGTCCTGATTGCTTCCAGACCTAAAAAATACTTGAGTGATCCTAGATTTTTCAAAGCAAATTGCTCATTTAACTCTCTCAACAACTGAGTAATGTAGGCTGCATCAGAACCAGTTATTAAAATATCATCTACATAAACAAGAACATAGATTAGTCCTGATGATTTTTTAAGAACAAATAAATTGGAATCTAAAATTGAGTTTTGAAAACCTTTGTCTTGAAGAGCAGCCTTGAGTTTATCAAACTAGGCCCTAGGGGCCTGTTTAAGACCATATAAAGCCTTATTCAACTTACACACCTATGAAGGATGAGCAGCTGATTCAAAACCACTTGGTTGCTGCATAAACACTAACTCACTCAAAGTGCCATTAAGGAACGCGTTGTTCACATCAATTTGTTGAACATCCCATGCATTGGTTACTGCTAGAGTGAGAACTATTTGGATGGTCAATGGTTTTATAACTGGACTAAATGTTTCGAAATAGTCCAGTCCAAGAGTTTGTTGAAACCCCTTAGCCACTAGTCTGGCTTTATACTTCTGCAAAGTACCATCAGCATTCAATTTTGTTATGAAAACCCATTTTTTACCCACAATATTCATGTCTACAATAGGAGCAATAAGAGTCCAGATGTTGTTCCTAATTAAAGCATCAAATTATGCCTGCATAGCCTCTTTCCAAACTGTAGATTTTAATGCTTCAGCGACTGTCACAGGTTCTGATTCTATAGGTGACTGACTAATTGTAAGATAAACAGCAGGATCCAAGAAGTCACAGGGTACATTGTCATGACCAGCAGCAGCTTTGGATCTTGTGATCATAGGGTGAGAATTCAGTGGAATAGGAGGTTGAACACTAGGGAACTGTGAAGTAGTAAGGTCAACCTCAAGTTGACAATGTGGTAGAGTACTGGATGGTGAACAAGGTAGGATGGACTGAGATTGAGCAGTCTGTAAATCTGTATGAGGACTGCTAGAGTGTGTTTTTGAAAGTGGATTTAAATCCGGAAGCTTACAACTGGATGCAGGATCACAGGCTGGTGTGGCAGAATCTAAATCAACCTCAATATGAAAATTTGGCAAATTATTTGAGGAGGAAATAACAGGTAAAGAAGATACCAGATTATGACTGTTTGAGTTAGATGGGAAAGATTTTGATCTGTCTGTAGTAACCTCATGTGAATTTATCAAAGGGTTATGACTAGAATTATCAGCAATTTTAAAGGTACTAGGTAATGATGAATCAGATAAGTTTGAAGAGAGTTTACCTGCTGATGTAGAGTTAGTACCAACTACTGGATTGTTAAGAACAGTCTGAGAACCAGTTACTACTTGGGGATCAGAAGCTGCTGAAAAGGGGTTATGTTGGAAGATTATATATGGCAGTGGTGAAGTATTATTAAAACAAGCATTGGTGGAATTGGCTGAAGGGTCAGAATTGGATTGAACAGAAGATTTATCAAACTCTTGAGAATAAGGAAATTCATTTTCATTAAATTTGACACTAGGGGTAATAAAAATTTTCCCATCAACTCTTAAACACTTATAACCTTTGTGAAGTAAACTATACCCTACAAATACACATTTTGAGGAATGAAAGTCAAACTTGTGACTATGAAAATTCCTAAGAAAAGGGAAACAAGAACAGCCAAAAACTTTAAGACTTTCATACATAGGATATTTATGAAATAGCATGAAATATGGAGTGTTATTATTTAAGACAGCAGTAGGCAGTCGGTTAATGAGAAAGGCTGTTGTTTCAAAAGCCAGCCAGCAGTATTTTAAAGGCATAGAGGCATGAGCTAATAAGGTAAGTCCTGTTTCAATAATGTGCCTATGTTTCCTCTCACTACAGCCATTTTGTTGATGAACATAGGCACAAGAGTACCTAGTTTGAATACCATTTTCAGTCAAGTAAGGAAGTAAAGCTTTGTACTCACCTCCTTTATCTGACTAGAGACACTTTAATTTGGTTCCAAACTGCCTCTCAGCAAAGTGATGGAATTTTATAAAAGTGGATTTAACTTCAGCTTTTGTTCTAAGGGGAAACAGCCATGTGAAGCGATTGAAATCATCTAGGAATTGCACATAATACCTAAATCCTTCTACTGAGGTGACTGGTGTTAGAGTAGATGCCCTAGAGCCAATCAATTATTGTAGAATTGACTCTTTGTGATAATGTTCATTAATCAATAATAAAAGGCATTTTATTCTATATAGCGTAAATCATTATTATTGCAATACGTATTGATATATGTCCTTAGAATGGTAGAACCGTGACAAGGGTATCAAGTGTTTCAAATCTTGATAGTGAGAACCCTATAAGCACATATGGTGGCCATTCTAGAAATGTCCGTAGCCCCAGATAATACGGTAAGGCTATCATAGTGTTGAACGACCCTGTTAAAAGGCAGTGACTGATCTCACTTGTCAATGTTGTTTGGTGACAACCTGGTGCAACACATGGGTGCTTGTTGTAGGCATAACGCAGCAAGTTTACTAGACTGACCCACCAGGTTCCATATGGATGGTAACCCCAGTGTCTATGGAACAAATCCTCTAACGATTGGTGGTGCATGTCCTTAGACTTGAGATCACCGGAGCACCTTGTGCACCGATTGGTACAGTTTGACACTAGCCTAACTGTAATACTCCGTATTTTCTTTATGGGTTTTACTTAATTTTATTATGTGAATCTAGGGGTAATATGTAAGAATTAACTTTTTAGAGATGTTTTAGTAAGAATAAGGCATGGTGGGTTATTAGAGTTTTTGCAAGAGTACTTGTGCGAAATTGGAAGTGTGAAAATCTTTTAACAACTTTATGAAATTGATTAGGATGAGGGGTCCTTTAATATTGTGTCATGCAAGGGTACATGCATAATTCTCTAGGGTGAGATCATGATAAAACTTAACTTTATTTAAAGGATTTTGGGTTGCAAGATGTAAGAATCAGACTAAGGGATGCATGATAATTGCCCTTGCAAGATGGATAAAGGCAATTTCTTTAGGAGAATTAGCCTAGCCCACGGTTTTGGCACATTGTTTTGCCATTGATGGTTGTGAAATTTTATTAATTTGAGATGAGGAAGGGTGGAGTGGAAAAAGAGAGATAGCCGAGAAAGAAAAGAAAGAGAGAAAGGAAGAGAGAGAAGGAGAAAAGAAGGAAGAAGGAAGAGAACGTCGGCCGAAGGAGGAAGGGAAAGAAAAGATAAATGAGGGAGAGAAAGTGAGGTGAAGAGAAGGATGATGCTTGGGGCAGCTGGTTATTTCGGGTTGAGCTAAATTTTTTTGTGTGAGTGGACCAGCCAAAAACTCTTTTAAAAACCAATTCCTGTTTGCATGTAAAGTGTTGATTCTATTATAGTGTTTTCCAAATTCTGGTGATTATCTTTTTAATCTACCTTGCATGTGTCGCTGAGCTAACTTTAAAGGCTGCATGCCCATTTCGATTCTAGCACCATGTCTTATGAAATCTGGAAATTTTTATGAGTGGAAAATGCATTGAATCCTTTTCTAAAGTTTGCATTTTTCAAGTTGCATGGTACTTGATGTTTATTGTTTCACGCATTTAAAAGTTATGTGTAAGTTGATTATTTGAATATTTGTGTTACCATAGAGATGAGTTGTGGATGTTGTTGATTCGAAGGTAGATGGGAAAGGTTATAAAAATGGGCAGAATTAGAAATGCTGAACTTGGCATGCTGCGTGCATTTTATGCATATCATATGTTTGTGAATAGAAAGAAATTATGGGAGTTGTATGTTGATATGGTGGCTGACTATTGTGGTTACTGAAATTGGAGATTTAATGCAATAGTTTTTACGGTTAGAGCATATATGTTGATCCTAAACCAAGAGTTATTAAAGTATGTTTTTGGTTATAAAAAGTTATGCTGTGAATTCTAACAGCCTAAACTTCTGAAAATTTTATATATGTTTCGGGTTTGTAAATGAGCTAAATTTCAGATATTTTGTTTAACTTATTAGAGATTGGTTGAAAATTGATTTCACCCCAAAATTCGAAGTATGGGATTTTTTTTTTTAATGAATTTTGAATTCTGGAATTTCATATTTTCTGTAGAGCATGCATTTTTCAGAACTGAAATAATGCACTTATACTTATCCAAATGGAGTGATTTTAAATTCTGGTGAATCCTATATGTGTCTAGTTTAATTCTGGAGAGTTTCATGAGGTTTAGATTAAGGCTGAATTGTTATGAATTTTACAAGTCAGTAACCTCAATTCTGGAAACAGTTGGCAGATTTAAATGAGTTGAAAGAAAATTGTGTTTTAAATAGTTTTGATTCTGAAATGACTTGAAATATTATTGGATCAACATATATTTGTCTTGAATGCCCCATTGAAACTATAGCTTGATTTGGTGAGTGGATTAACCAAATCTTCTTCCAAATCCTTAAATCCATGCTTGCATGTTAACTTGTGATTTTATTTCAAATGTTTTGATGAAGTTTGGTATATATCTTACGATTAGTTGTCGGACATATGCATATGGTAATGTGATGTTGAAATTAATTTCCAATCTGGGTTAAACCATCAGTTTCTAAATATGTTTAGAAAATTGCAGTTTCACCCCTATATGCGTTTCTAAATATTATGTCATACATGTATGATTTATAAGCACATACGTAATATCCTCTTGACTTACATGTTACATGAGATTATGCATGATTATTATTATGTTTGCTCCGGATTGGAAACCTAACCGTCCCCCTCTAGACTCACTAGTATTTATATTTATCCTCATGCGCGCATTGAGATGGTCCGTCCTACCGAACCATTGGTATATCCTATTAGAACAAGACGGATGCCTGACGAGCTCCAGCGGGATTACACCAGGCAGTTATTGGCCGGTGTGGGATTTTGGACGCCCCGAGGTAGACTGTGGGCGAGATTATATGGATACTATATCATGACACCCCGAGGGTAGACTGTGGTTGAGCATGATTACCATGATGTTCGTACCATCCGAGGGTAGACTGCGGATGGTGCCACCCCGAGGGTAGACTGCGGGTGGTGTAGCTTCATGTCTGAGTTAGGGCTGGTTCAGATAGTTATGATCTTGGCCCCTAAGTGCTAGTAAGGTGTGATAATTGATTTATTTTATATGATAGTGGTGTGTGATTTCATGGCATCCGAGAATAATATATATATCTGTTGTTGCCTTATCATGTAAGTGCACTAGTGTTTGTGTGCAACAATTATTCATACATGTTTCAAAGTTAAAGTTATTTTCGTTAAATTATATTATCTGCTCACTGGCTTCCCAGCTCACTGTTTTATG
The DNA here is from genome assembly GCF_008641045.1 of Pistacia vera. Classification (NCBI taxonomy): domain Eukaryota; kingdom Viridiplantae; phylum Streptophyta; class Magnoliopsida; order Sapindales; family Anacardiaceae; genus Pistacia; species Pistacia vera. Next base: position 126,435 of record NW_022196471.1, read on the forward strand.
TTCCTCCCCCAGGACCGTAGATCGGTTCGTATGGAGCATACTCTACACTCTAGGTTGGCCTTGACGCATGATATTTGCATCTTTTACAAACTTTATGGCCTCTGATACTATGTTTCTTTTGTAACGGGATTTCAGTTCCTGTTTTTTTAGAATAATTATTTGTGTATTTCCACCTTCTAAACCTTAACATGCAAATGCACTACTTTTCACTTTCGTCTATAGACGAATGTTTTTATGAATGTTTTTTTTTTAAAGAGTATTCACCTCCTTTCGGGATCTTGAGTCTCCTGGAGCGTCCGGATCCGGTGGGATGGGATACCGGAGGGGGCTTGACACTAACACAGTTCTTCTGAGCTATCAGTACGGTGGTGATTGGCTGTATCAAGGAGTGTATCAAGACTATGATGGATTGACAGAGGATTCATCACTCCCGGGTACGAGAGAAGTTATCTCACGTTGCAATTCAGTTATTGGCAATGACACTAAAACTGTGGCCACAGTGGGATTGAGTTGTTGCTCTACCAAATTATAATACGGGTCATTGGTCCAGAAACTGAATATATATATTGAGAGTAACCGAAGGTTACACATTTTCTATGCCTTCGTCTCGTCGAGATAACGAATGATGAAAGGTCGCTTGTACGGTAACCATATCGTTGACAGGTAGCTACTTTGCTGAATTCGAATCTATCGGATGGCCATGATGCCTTGCTAGGGGGCCAATCTTGGTCTGTGTATTAGTGAGACATTAATTGGTGTTAATCGCGATACTATACACTACCGGTATGATGAGGAGCCTATGGGTCACACACATAGAAGATATTTTAGAGCTAGAAAAGAAGGGCGTTTTCATCTTTTTGGGTGAAGGGTATTTTGGTAATTTCACAGTGCAATTAAATTTGCTGAGGTCGTACCTTTATTTAATTTGTTAAAAATAAATAAGTGAAATTACGGTTAAATGTGTGTTCGCACATATTTAATTAAATCATCATTATTGTTAAATGTTAATTAATATTAATTGATTTTAATTGAGTAATGATAAATTAAATTAAAATATCTATTAGTGTTTGACAAATTTGGGGGTGTTTAGGTTGGAGCCCAAGCTCATTCCATATGGGAAAGGGCAACTAAAATAAGAATATAAAGAAAAAAAGGTTTTAGTTGGAAAAGGAGTGTGTTATTTTATTCTTTCAATTTCATTGAAAAAGCAAAAACCCTTAAGCCCCAAAACTCTCCCACGCCACTTTTACTGTTCCATTGAAAAACAAACATTTTTGTTTCTTCTTGATTTCTTAAGGCCAAGGAGGATCTAGCAAATCTCTCATTGGTTCTTGTTGATTGTCTTCGTGTGGACCTCTACAGTTCGATCCTACACTTGGATCGGTAGCAAACACATTCAGAGACAATATTGGTGGAGCCTCCAAACGTGGGTATGGTTTCTCAAACCTTAAACTGAATTTTTGCAGATTTGATTATTTTAATGTAAACTGTGATTTTTGTACCCGGATCTTGGTTCTAAGGAATAGAGATGGGCACAAAGCCCACCCCCGCGGGGATCCGCCCCGACCAGTCCCGAACGGGGCGAATTTTCCCCGAAAATTTCGGGCTACGGGCCGGGATCGGGCCCAATATTGGCCCCCGAATTTGGGGATGGGCCGAGGCCGGGATTGGCTTTGCCCCGCCCCGGCCCGCATATTTTATATATATATATACATTATAAATATTTGAAAATCAATTATACATTATATAATAACAAATTATAATTGCGTAAGTATTTTATGAAACTATATACAAATAGGTAATAAATAAAACTAGATTAAATATAATAAATCATTATAAATATTTGTTATATATATATATAATACTATGAAACAAAAGTTATACATTTGACATTATATATGGTATACATTTAACATTATACATTATATATTTAATATGATCACTTTAGTATGATGGTTTTTATATTTAATATGCACATTATAGATTTAATTTTTTTTTTTTTTTTTTTTTTTTGATGATATATAGTCTTTATGTTTAATATGTATATTATATATTTAATTTCTTTTTTGGTTGGTATATATAATTGGGAGAAAAGAATAATAAAAGTATAAAATTAAGGATTAAAAAGAAAACCCAAACGGGGAATCCCCGAATTCCCCGTTTAGGGAACGAGCTTTTTTCGGGGATTCCCCGAACAGGCTTCGGGCCGGGATTGGGGAATCCCCTCGGGCTTTCGGGCCTGGGCCGGAGACAGTGGTCCCCGGCCCCGCCCCGGCCCGTGCCCATCCCTACTAAGGAACGATCCATAGAGTTTATGTTTTTGTTTTCCGCTGCGTAACTGGGTCGTTCACTAACAATTGGGGTAGGACCCCACGCATCACTATGAACTAGAGCTAAAGGTTCTGTAGCATGAGATTGAGACAAGGGAAAACTATTTTGATGTAACTTTCCTAGCTGACAAGCATCACAGAAATTAGACACTTTGATAGGCAGACTTTGGTTTTCAGTAAGAGAAATAGATTTGGGAAGTGTTGATAAGATTTTATGCAATGTAGTTGAGTTGGGATGACCCAATCTTTTATGCCAAATCATGTGTTGATATGAGTCTTTGTCAACAGTCAAGCAATTTGGTGTGGAACCAGCAGTGTAAAAAATTTTAGCAGACAATTGTTCATGAACAGGGCAATTAACAGCAGATAATTGTTCACTAACAAGACAATCAGCAGACAATTTTTCATTAACATAACAGTTTGCAGTATTATTTTCACTCATTGACGCAATAGCAGTATTATTCTCAACCATTGAAGCAGTAGGCTCAAACAAGAATTCATCATTATGTATTTCATTAGTAGTAATAGTATGACAGACATTAGGTTCAACAGAAATACATTTTGACTCATTTCTAGAACAAAAACCATTACATTGTACTTCAGAAACAGAACCTTTATTATAGCTAACATTCGAAACTACATCAGAGTTTTTATTGACTTTTTCAATTAACTCTAGATGTTGGTTGTTGGTCACAGGTTTATGGAAGTATTGAGAGGAGTCTTTGGTTGAAAGACTTATAAAATGTGCAATGGCTGCCAGGTTTGGTGACGTATAAGCGGTATTCAGATCAGATTGATAAGAAGAGACACATGGTTTTAACAGATCAGTGGTGTTTGTTGGAATTTCCAGTTGATAAAGTCCTTCTTTAAGACCCCCTTGTAGTAACATAGCCTTGGTTGACTTGTCCTTAACAACACAAGAGTTAGCATCAAACTCAACAACAACATTATTATCCCTTGTAAACTTAGAAATACTTAGCAGATTTTTTGTGATTTTAGGAACACACAGTATGTTTTTAAGATAAAGACACTTAGAATGAAGACTACTAGGAATAAAGGAGTGACCAGTATGGGAAATGAGAAGGTACTCACCATTGCCAACCTGAAGCTTATCCTCACCTTCATAGTTCTTACTAGTGCTCAGCTGAGATAGGTTGGAAGTGACATGATTTGTTGCCCCGGAGTCCATATACCATGCTGGATCAATTGGAGTGGTGATAGAGGCATGTGAATTATTGTACAGTGTTGTGCAGTTCTGAGCTGGAAAAGCATTGCTTCTAGGATACCCCAATGAGGTACCACCAGTATGAACCAGATTTGCTTGACTATTGGCTCCCATCTAGTGACTAGGAACTCCAAATGTTGCTGAAGAACTGACATTATTCTTAAGATTGCCAGTGTACTATGACTGTTGTGGAGGATAATATTATTGCTGGGATTGATTGTACTGTGACTGTTGTGGGTTATAATGCAGGTGCTGTGTTTGAAATTTACTATCAGGATGCTGCTGTAAGGTACCAATAGGAGAATACTGTACTGGTTCAGTAGGATAAGTGTTGAAATGGTGTTGTGGTACTGGATCTGTAAATGAGAGGCTAGGAAAGTTTCCATTGCCAGTTTGAAAAGTACCATTGTACGTTGAGTTATATCGATGATAACATTGGATGGCTGAATGTCCGGCTTTATTCCACACTTCACAAATAATTCTTCCCCTGCCAGTGTCTCTACCTTTGCCTCTTCTGTAAGTGTTAAAACTGGAAGATCTAGGGTTAAATGGCATAGTGTTGTAAGGTAAAGAGGAATTAGCAACTGGACCAGGAGAATAAGGTTGTGTGGTAGTATTGTAGGCAGAGAATAAAGGCTGAACAGGTGAGACAGGAGACTGAGTAGGTGAGTTAACATAGGAGGGTAAGGTAACATAGTTTTGTGAGGTATGTGGCTTCCCAAGAGACATTAAAGAGGGTATGGTACCACTCAGGTTATCTGCAGTTTTGACAGTACCACTTACTGGTGAACTGATACCGGACACATTGTAACATTCATGACTGGTTACAGAGGCTATATTTGCTGAAGTGTTGTACAAGTCTGTGGAATTAAACTTTTCAAGCCATATTTCATATTTCTACAACAAAAATTGTGCCTCTTGAAGAGTTACAGTATCAACTTTCGATTCTAGTCTAGAAGTGAGTGTCATTACGACTGGATCATATTCAGGCCCTAGACCATCTAACACATACTGTAATAAATCTCCATCAAAGATTATCAATCCACTTGCAGCTAAGCTTTCTACAGTCTCTTTCATTTTCTTCACATAGTCACTAATACTCAATCCTCCTTTATGAGTTGTTTGAAGCAAATTTTTCAAATGTAAGGCTCTAGCTTTTGAGTCTGTAACAAGCTCATTTTCTAAGGCTAACCAAATTTCATTTGAAAATCTACATTTAGCACAACACAGAACATGCTTTCACTAATTGAAGCTAGTAACCAACTCACTAAGCATTTATCAGTCTTTTTCCACAAAACATAAGTTGGATTTAAGCTGTCTCCAATAGTATTATTACTAAGTTCTACCTCAGAGTCATTAATCAGAATTGGAGAAGGACAAGGCACTCTACCTAACAGGTGATCTTCCAGCTCATGTGAGCCAACGGCAAAGAGAACCTGAGAGCTCCAAAACCGATAGTTGTTCCTCGTTAGCTTGGGATTGATTACTTGCAAGCTCGAGGTAAGAACTGCATAGTTCGATTTTGTTCTTTAGACATCATCTTCCCGGTGCTGTTAAGCAACTGAGAGTGAGTAGGATCTGAGGCCATTTGACGTTAGTCAGTACTCTGATACCATGTCAATTTAGCTTAGGGTTTGCGAATAAGCAAAAAATGGAGAGAAAAAGTGTTTGAATTTTCTTTACTGGTAAACTGATTTCAGTAGTTACAGTGAAGAGTAAACTTTACTCTTTTATAAAAAAAACCGAAATGTAAGAGAAGGTCAAAGTGCTGCGTTTTTACAACTGTTTTTATTATAAAACAGAAATGACACCGTTTGCAGAATTACATTTTACTCCTGTTACTTGGCTCTTTTGTACTTTTGTCCTTTGACCAACACTCTTATGGTTGAAGTGGTCGACAAATCTAACACAAACCTCCACAGCTTCATCAATTTATATAATCTCCTATTATGCAATTTTGGTCTTGTTTTCTATTAGATATTAATTCTTATTACAAAGAAGTTACACACTTTTTTTCCTTATAATTGATATCTTCTATATCATCTTAAATATTTAGTACAAGCAAAAAAGCATAAATTCTTAGCCTCTATATGTTTTGTTTGCTTGAAACAAAAGTAATTTGAAAAATATATAATAAGCCTAAATAGTTCCATGAAACTATTCATCTACCNTCAGTGCTCTGATACCATGTGAAATTAGCTTAGGGTTTGCGAATCAAGAACGAATTGAGAGAAACTGTTTGAATTTTCTTTACTGACGAACTGATATTTTCTATATACAGTGAAGAGTAAACTTTACTCTTTTATACAAGTACAATGTAAGAGAGACTAAAGTGCTGCGTTTTACAACTGTTTGTTTTATAAAACATAAAACGACATCGTTTGCAGAATTACATTTTCCCTTGCTACTTTGGCTCTTTTGCACTTTCGTCCTTTGACCAACAATCTATAACTTGCAATTTTAGCTATGATTGCTAGAGAAGTCAGAAACCCTCCCGAGATTTGTCGTTTTGTTTTCGTTTCCGTTCTTGTATTTCTCTTTTTTCATACCCCAGTCTTCTATAGCTTTATTAGTTTCAGAAATTTTTATTTTGTTAATATTAAGCGCCCTTCTAAAGGTTCATTAGCATTTGATCATGGTTAATCAACTGATTTATTTATTATAAAGGTGATATTAGCTTGACACTTTGTGTAAATTAATTTTGTATAGATAGTTTATAATTTTAATAGTTCGTAAATTAAATTTACATCAAAACCAGTTTGAATGAATTAGTTTTTATATATAAAATTTGTTTGTGTTTTACCTTTAGATGATCGTGGAATAAATGAAGACATAAAGAAATTGTATAGGACTGCATTGAGTAATGAATGGCTCACATATGATTGGAATATTTTTAATAGAGATCCAGGTAAAATTTCAAAATATTTAACTATTAGTATATCAGAAAACGACAACAACGCTCTTCACATTGCAGCTACGGCAGATTCTCATATGGTTGTCCGACAACTGGTGAAGTATATGACCAAAGAAGATTTGGCTACTCAAAATGGTGATGGCTATATTGCTTTTTGTCTTCTTGCTGCATCCCCATGGGTGGGACTTGCCATCTTAATGTTTAAAAGGAATGAAAAGTTACCAAGTATCCGAGGATATGTTACCAATTCACGTTGCAGCTGAGCACGGCCACAAAGATATGGTGGAGTACCTTTACGAAGTCACCAAAGATGAATTAACAGAAAAGGATCGCATCGAATTGATTCGCAATCTCATCAGTAGAGCTGATTTGTTTGGTAAGCATAATGCACTATTCCTGATATTTACTTTACTTTTACCAAGAAGGTTATAGTTGGAATTATAGCATGTATCTTTGACACGTATATATGAGTAGACTGAGCATATGTCCATATAAGCCCAACAAACCACTTTTCCTAACCAATTTTAATAAAATTTATTGATATCAAAACAAAAATTATTAATAAGCACAAGTACTACCTATTATACAAAATAAATTTATTTTTTATTTTACAATATATTAAAAACGCCAAAATTTCATTTTCTCCTAATATTTTTACAATTCCCTTCTATATTTATTATTCATGATATTAATTGGTTGTTGTTTCCTAGATGAGGCGCTGCAGTTGCTAAAGGAACACCCAAAATTAGCCATGGATAATTTAGGGTATGAGTGGAGGAGGGAGACAGCATTGCATATCTTGGCTGGAACACCTATGATGCCTCCTAACTTAGCCAATCAAAATCAGCAAGGAATTTTGAAGAGATACTTCAACATATGTTATTCTCTTAAATCTTTAACACCTTCTAAGTTTCTTTTGATTCTCTCCATCTTTGAATTTTAGTTCCAACATTTGTTGCTGTTATCAATTTTACAACAGCAGTTTCCGATAGCGACAAGTTGCCCGCCCATGAAAAGCTATCCCCACAAACAAAGGAACTACTCCATCTCCTTTTGAAAAATGTAGATTATGGTGACACCTGGATTGATGAAGTAATAAATGTTGCTGTCGCACAAGACAACATCGAACTTTTAAGCATGATTATTTGTCATTATCCAGAGTTGATATGCAAAGTTGACGGAGATACAGATACATGTGGCCGAATATTTTGTAATGCTGTTTGGAAACGTCGGAAGGATATCTTCAAACTGCTCAAAAAAAATGTACGCCCACGATTTCAGAGAAAATTACTTCAAAAAGTACACCAGTACAAAGATGACGCGGGTAACAATATCTTGCATTACGCTGGAATGTCGCCTCCATCAGATAAGCTCGATACTATTTCAGGAGTAGCTTTTCAGCTGCAGCAGGAGTTATTATGGTTTCAGGTAAATTAACAACACTTTTTGTTTCTTTTACAGAAAACAATTTTTTTTTCATTAATTGATAATATGTTTAATAACATTAAATATAGAAGTGAATAAGATTGTGAATCCATTGGTTGCGGAAGCTAAAAATGAAAAAAGTCAAACTCCTAAAGCTTTATTTAGTGAGGAGCACAAACAGTTGAAGGAAAAGGGGGAGAAATGGATGAAGGATACTGCAAATTCATGCATGATTGTGGCAACCCTTATTGCCACTGTGGTTTTTGCTGCAGCTTTCACAGTACCTGGTGGTATCAAAGAAGAGTCGGGGACGCCTCATTTTGCTCACAAACTTTCTTTCAAAATTTTTGTCATATCAGATGCAATATCTCTGGTATTATCCGTTTATTCAATCCTAACCTTCTTATCTATTCTTACTTCTCGTTATGCCGAAGAAGATTTTCTTTCCAAGCTGCCTAAAAAGTTGGTGATGGGACTCGTAACACTTTTGTTATCAATAGCAGCAATGATGGCAGTTTTTGTTACAACTGTGTTCATTGTCTTCAAAGTTGAAAAAATTTGGGTTCGTGTTCTTCTTTGTTTGATTGCTTCTTTACCTGTCATCGAGTTAGCGAAGCAAAGCTGTCCACTCCTGTTTGATGTTGTGCGTTTAATGTTTAAAAGAAGTTTTCTTTTCGAGGATAAATTTTGGAACTGGCTTAAGGCAAAATACATGTACTTTGGGTATGTACGCCGAAGATGTTACCGGCGCTGTCGTAATTCTTTCTGGTCAATCCGCCACACGGTTCCTGTTAGTAAGGGTACGAAAATGTAAAGCTTAGAATATAGTTCGGGCCTTCTGGCGCAACTTAACTCAAACGGCAGCGGTGTGAAGATCAGCTTAACAGCAAGTCGAAAAGTCAGCTCAGAATAAGTACTCGCGTGGAGAATGAGAGCTTGAATAAGTTAAATTTTGATATAGTTATTATATGTTGTCAGCAAGTAGTTATAAGAAGTTACAATTCTATTTTAATTTGCAACTTGCAGCTTAGCTTTGTAAATATTGTAAAATTGAAAGAAAAGAAAGATAAAACTTGATTCTAGCTGAATGATTCTTTGTATTTGATTAACTAACTTGTTACAATACATTGGCTGCTTTTATACTTGAATGAAACAAGTGAAGAAAGTGTGAAAAGAGTAAAGTTGCAGCAGCTAACAAACACTGAGTAATCGTTCGACAAGAAGAAGTTACATACAAAGTAAAACGACATCGTTTGTGAAACTCAAGTCAGGTCCTCTCATTTTAAGAACTTGCAGTTAGCACCATGAATCTTTGGTCAACACTTTCCCTAAAGCTAAGCTGCTTCTCTTTCCATTATATCTTTAACATTTCCCCGCAAACTAAACTGATTTTACTTTCTATTAGTAAAGAAAATGACTCCTCTTACTACTCTTAAGTTGCTACTCTGCTCCATTATATCTTCAACATTTCCCTGCAAACTAAACTGATTTTACTTTCTATCAGTAAAGAAATTGACTTCTCTTACTGCTCTTCTCCAAAAAAAAATTCTCCAAAACTACTTCATTACTTTTGATCTGCTGCATTATTTTTTTGCACCACCAAAACTGCATAAAATCTGCATTAACAACACCATAACAACTTATTTGCTGCATTACTTCTACATCATCAAAAACTGCATAAAAATTCAGCATTAACATCACCATAATAACTAATCTGCTACATTACTTCTGCATCACCACATCAAAAACTGCATAAAAATTCTGCATTAACAACACCATAACAACTGATCTGCTGCATTACTTCTGCATCACCACATCAAAACTGCATAAAAATTTTGCATTAACAACACCATAACAACTGATCTTTTGTTCAGCTTCGAATTATGACTACTAATATGCTATTCAACTGTGGTGTTAACAGATTTGCTAATGCTTAACCTTTGCAGTCATTTTTAAATCAGCAAAGGCATGGCAAGAACATTCAATTTCTGTCTCAGTTGTTGAAATTGAGTTACTGATAGAGCCTTGGTTAGCACATATGCTATTTGTAGCTAAGATGATACATACTGAACTGCAATCTTCTTTGCAAGAACTTGATCCCTAATGTAGTGAACATCAATTTCAATGTGTTTGGTCCGTGCATGGAAAATATAATTTACGGCAAGAGCACCCGCACTCACATTATCACACCAAATAACGGGAGGAGTTTTCAGGTTCAATCCTAACTCTGAAAACATGCTCTACATCCATGCAATTTCAGTGGCTGTGTTAGCTAATGCCCTATACTCAGCTTCGGTTGATGAAAGAGCAACCACCTTCTGTTTTCTTGAGCTCCATTGAATTAGATTAGGACCAAAGAACACACAATACTCACTTGTAGACCTTCGGTCATCCAAACTACTACCCCAATCCGCATTAGCATAGCATTCAATGCTAAGAGATGCTACTGGCATGAACTATAGTCCATAGTATTGAGTGCCTTTTATATACCTTAAAACCCTTTTGCAAGCCTGCCATTGGAGCTCAGTAGGAGCTTGAAGGTACTGACTTAGTTTGTTTACTACAAAGCTTATATCAGGTCTAGTAAGGGTAAGGTATTGAAGAGCTCCTATGGTGCTCCTATGGTGCTCCTATAAAGACTAGGGTCTTTGAACAAAGGGCTATTTGTAGAATAGAGCTCTGTACCAACAACCATTGGGGTAGAACATGCATGAGAATCCAACATTTGTGTCTTGACAAGTAAATCAACAATATACTTAGTCTGTTTTAAGTTAATACCAGCAGGTGCTCTTGTAGCTTCTAACCCCAAGAAGTATTTGATAGAACCAAGTGTCTTTAAAGCAAATTGATCATTCAATTCTTGAACAAGCTAATGTATGGATGAAGAGTTGGATCTAGTAATCAAAATGTCATCCACATATATAAGAATACATGTAACATGATCAGAATTTTTGCAAATGAACAAACTAGAATCAGAAATAGAATTCTGAAATCCTTTGGCAATAAGTGCAAACTTCAGCTTGTCAAACCAAGCTCTAGGAGTCTGTTTTAGACCATAAAGAGCCTTGTTTAATTTGCAAACATAAGAGGGAACAACATCATTTTCAAATCCATCAGGTTGCTGCATGTAGACAAACTCATTCAAAGTACCATTAAGAAATGCATTATCCACATCTACTTGTTGGATGTCCCAACCATTAGTTACAGCAAGGGTGAGAATGATCCTAATGGTGGAAGGTTTAACTATAAGACTAAATGTTTCAAAATAGTCCAACCCAGGTGTTTATTGAAACCCTTTAGCAACCAATCTAGCTTTGTATTTTTGCAAAGAACCATCAGCATGAAACTTGGTCCTAAACACCCATTTATTCCTAACTACATGCATGTCATTAGTTCTTGGTACCAAAATCCAAGTGTTGTTTTTCATTAGGGCATCAAATTCCCTTTGCATAGCTTATTTCCACTCAACAGTAGATAATGCCTCTTTTACAGAATGGGGTTTAGGGAGGACAGGTGTGTTGCCAGATAAAATGAGTGCAGTTTTTCCTAAATGGTTAAGGGTAACCGAAGAATTGGTTTTGGACCTTATTAACATGGGATGTGTGTTTATATTTAGAGGCTGATCAGTTGATGTAGTGAGAAACTGTGAGGGTGCCAAGTCAACTACAAGTGGGCAGTGAGTAAGATCTTGAGCAGAGGATGATTGAGAAGTAACAAGAGGATTAAGAGGTGGATAAGAGGTCAGATCTATTTCAAGTGTATGGTTTGAGGTTTTGGAATTAGGCTACTTATAGGGAGGAGGTATTAGTTCAAGTGAGGGATTTTGAGGATTGGACACTGGATTTGATGAACCAGGTACTGAGTTTAAAAGATTTGGAGAGGAATCAGTGGGTGAATTGGATATTGGATTTGATGAACCAGGTACTGATTTAAAGGATTTGGAGAGGAATCAGTACGTAAATTAGATATGTTTTCAGGAGCAAGGGCAGACTTATAGGATGGTAATGGTGAGATAGAATTTGATACTCCAATTGTTGAAGGAGGACTAACTTGAGAGCTCAGTTCAGCTGGAGAGACTTTTTTGCTGGACACAACAGGTGGTTGAACTTTAGAATAGGGAAAGTTAGTGTGTAACTCATTGAAATATGATTCTCTAGGAGCTAAAGTATTAGGCTAACCAAAACCATACTTAAAAGGAAACTATATTTCATGAAATTTAACATTAGGAATAATGTAAATTTTTCCTTCAACACTTAGACACTTATAACCTTTGTGAATTAGGTTGTATCCTACAAACACACACTTTGAAGAGTGAAAGCTAAGTTTATGTTGATTATAATCTCTCAAATAAGGGAAGCAAACTGACCCAAAGACTTTAAAGAATTGTACAGGGGTAGTCTACCAAACAGCACCTGATATGGTGAAATAAAATCCAAAATAGCAGTAGACATTCTATTTATTAGAAAAGCAATAGTGTCAAACGCAAACCACCAGAGATGCATAGGCATGGATGCATGTGCTAGCAAGGTTAAACATGTCTCTACTAAGTGTATATGCTTCCTTTCACTACGTCCATTTTGTTGATGCACATGAGCACACGAGTACCTGAACTGGATTCCTGATTTTGTTAAGTAAGGCACTAAACCTCTATGCTCACCCCCTTGATCAGATTGTAAACAATGGATTTTATGTTGAAATTGTCTCTCGGCTAAGTGATGGAATTTGATAAAGATAGATTGCACTTCAGCCTTGGTTCTTAAAGGAAATAACCATGTAAATCGGCTATGATCGTCTAGGAAATGGATATAGTATTTGAACCCTTCTAAAGATGCAATTGGAGCAAGACCCCATATATCAATATGAATCAATTCTAATGGTTTAGTGGCTCTAGAATTAGAGATAGGAAAATGGTTTCTATGTACTTTACCAAGTTGGCAGGCATCACAAAAGGATAGGGCTGGAATGGTTTGTGATGAATTTGAGTGCACTTGACGCATGATTTTATTAAAAACTATTGAGTGTGGATGACCTAGACGATTGTGCCAAAGTGAGGAAATAGTTTCTTTGTTGCTAACAGCTTGTAATGTTAAGGATGGGCAGTCAGTGATGTTGGACTTAAAGTTAGAAGTAGTAGAAATAGATGCATCTACATCAGACAATTGATTTCTGTATATTTCATCATGATTTGTATTTAATGAAGTTGCAATATCAGATACATGAGAACCATAATCAGAGATAGTATGTAAGGGAATATTGACAGTACATGCTGATGCATCAGACATATCAGAATTACTGTCAATCATAGCAGAACCATTAGCTTTAGCAACACCAGGCACATGGAAACAATATGCTGATGCTTCAGGAATAAGAGAATCATTACCAACAATAGCAGAATAAGATACATAAAGTATATCAAAATCATTATCAACAACAGTAGGTATATGAGAATCATTGTCAACAATAGTAGAACAAGATGCATCAGGTATATCAGAATCATTATTAACAACAGCAAAATGATTAACTTTAGTAGTTTTAAAACAATTATCATGAGCAGTATTTGATGATACATTAATAGCAGATATATCAGAAATACTAGTACAATGTGTCAAAGCAGAACCATCTTTATTGAAGGTAATAGAATTACAATTGTTCAAAACAGATTCACTAGTTATTTTATTACTGCTATTTTTGGTATTGCTATCCTTAAGATAGTATGTGGATTTGTTCTTAAGGCTAGACACAAGATTATTGCAAGTAACAAGACTTGAGGTTTTAACGCAGCTTCCTATAGACTCAGTATCAACAACAGCAGACTTATTCTTAACAGCAGACTCAGGTTTTGTAGGAGTTACTTTGGTAGGTTCAATTGATGAGACAAAGCTCTGACATTTAAGAGGTGCAGTAGAGTGATCGAAGGAAGGTAGAGGACTGACAGAGGGAAGTCTCAACTGATAGAGTACAACATTAAGTTCTCCCTGCAGTAACACTGCCCTGGAAAGTTTGTCCTTAACAATGTAACAATCAGAGTTAAATTCTACAACAACATTATTATCCTTAATGAACTTAGATATACTGAGGAGATTTTTAGTGATTCTAGGTACGCAAAAAACATTTTTTAAGTGTAAACATTTAGATTGTAAAGAGCTAGGTAAGGAAGTAAAACCAATACGTGAGATATCAAGGAACTCACCACTGGCTACTTGTAGCTAATCAGCTCCACCATAGTTTCTGCTAACAGTCAACTGATTAAGGTCAGAAGTGACATGATCCATAGCCCCAGAGTCCATTTACTAGGCAAGATCTTGAGCAATTGTGGAGACAATTGATGCAACATGTATATAGGATGAAGGTTGTGAGTTAAATGGTGAAGGTGGTTGAGAGGCAAAGTAGGCTTGAGTTGGTGTTGTGATCTATTGGCTTGGAATTGTGAAGTTTTGTGGTTGTGAGGCAAAATGTTGTTGCTGGTGGTTAAGACCACTATAGTTGCCATGTGGTTGTGCTGTATTAAAGAAGAAAAATCTAGGTTGTAACGACTGAGGAGGTTGCTATGAAGGGATCTAGCTTGTTTGATTATTTGAATTAGTAAAGGATCCATTGTGTTGCTCACTGGAGTTGAAAGATCCATTCCCAATTGAGTGATTAGTAGAGTTGAACTGCGGAGATGCACTACTTACAACACCTATGGAGTGATTATTTGAGTTGTACTAAGGAGGGGCACCATTGTAATTGGAATTGTATCGATGATAACACTACACAGCAGTGTGTCCAATTTTATTGCATAGTTGACAAATTGGTCTGCCCCTACCATTTCCTCTACCTCTTCCTCATCTAGAATTTATAAATCCAGTAGTAGGAAATGGTTGAAGCACCATAAGGATTAGAAGGTGCTGGTTGAAAAAATTGGCCATAATGGACAAAAGGACCTAGAGCAGGTAAAGGACAGTGTTGTGCAAAAGATGGATTGGATAAAGTGTTTAGAGATTGAGGATATTGAGATGAGGAACTTGAAGTATTTATAGGATCATTTGAAGGATTATTGGTGTTGATAAGGGTTGGCTTAAGACCAGCATTACTCACCACAGCAACATGTAGTTAAACAATCAATAGAATTGAACTTTTCTAACCTCAACTCATACTTCTATAACAAGAACTATGTTTCTTGAAGTGTCACTATGTCAAACTTGGATTCAAGCCATGAGGTCAAGTTAACCACCGCTGCATCAAATTCAGGTCCCAAACCGTCTAACACATACTGGAGTACTTCTTCAGTAGTGATAACTGGACCACTAGCAGATAAACTTTCTGCTATATTTTTCATCTTCTTAACATACTCAGTAATGCTCAAATTGCCTTTTTGTGTAGTTTGTAATAAGTTTTTCAAATGTAGAGCTCTAGTTTTAGAATCATTTAAGAATTCTCGCTCAAGAGCAAACCAAATCTCTGACGAGAGCTGACATTTTGATATACAACTGAACATGCATTCAGAGATTGAAGCAAGTAACCAAGTGACTAGAAACTTGTCAGTTCATTTCCAAGCAATATACGCTGGATTAACTTTGCTTTTGGTCAGGTTATTTTTTGACAGAGCACTTTCTATTTCAGAGGAATTCTCACTTTCTGATGAAATTAGAGGTTGAGGACACGGAAATAAACATGTGAGGTGTTCTTCCAGCTCATGAGCTCTAACAGTAGAGAGAGCTTGCGACTGCCAAAAATCGATAGTTATCTCGATAGTTGTCTTGCGTCAACTTTGGATTAATCACTTGTAAGCTTGAACAGAAGATTGAGAAGTGCGAATCAGTGGAATTTTGGAGCTTATTCATGCTATTTGTAGATAGATTAACACCAAAAAAATCAGCCATTGACGTGAGTCTAGGGCTCTAATACCATGTAAAATTGAAAGAAAAGAATGATAAAACTTGATTCTAGCTTAATGATTCTTTGTATTTGATTAACTAACTTGTTACAATACATTGGCTGCTTTTATACTTGAATGAAACAAGTGAAGAAAGTGTGAAAAGAGTAAAGTTGTAGCAGCTAACAAACACTAAGTAATCGTTTGAGAAGAAGACTTTTACATATAAAGTAAAATGACATCGTTTGTGAAACTTACGTCAGGTCCTCTCATTTTGAGAACTTGTAGTTAGCACCATGAATCTTTGGTCAACATATATGTGAGACCGTTAGTTTCTCAATAAGAAAAGATAGCTGAACATTAATCTATTCTCATGCATGCTGATACGAGGATATTGAATATAATTAATTTTGTCATTTGAAATATATTTTTTATTTTGAAAAGAGAAAGAAATGAAGATACGTGCTTGATAAATTGAAGTTACCAGTTATAACATGACGCGGGGTACGAAAGAGGAGAAGAATTAGATTATTATCAAATCCTTCAAATTAGATTAATTGCATATTGTGGTGAATTTTTGGGTTTTTTATTTGCTTGAGTGGTTGTAGTAGGAATGGGTTTGAGAAATTTTTAGTTCAATAGCTATTAGGATTCTTTATTTATTATTTGCCGTTTCTACTTTTTTTTTTTTTTTTCAAATAAAAACTTGTAACTTGCTCTGTGCTTTGGTTTGGTTGTCATTAAAAAACTTCAAGTTCATTTTTTTTTTATTGTTATTTGAAAAATATTGGTTGGTAAAGGTTTGTTTTTGGTTGATATACATAGGCTGAAAAAGCTTCTTAATTAACCCATCTCTTTATTAATCTCAGTTTCACTATCTTATTCTGGGGAATTTTATATATGCATCTTGAAGATAATACAAGAAAAGTTACAAAAAGATTAATGTCATATAATTTTTTTTTTTTTTGGAAATTCAGTTAAAAATCCGGGTAACAGGTAATCAAACAGAATTTTCGGTTCAGTTCAAAACCAGGTAATTCTCAGACCGATTTAGTTACCGGATACTGTTCGAACCGGACCCATGTTTTTGATTTGGGTTAGCCAAATCCATAACTGATTTGGGTATCTGGTTTTGCACACCCTGGTGGGACTTGTTTTCTAATTTTCTAATCCTATTCAAGTTAAAACATTTCTTCTTCTCTCCCATCGCTCTCCCGAGGCAAATTATTAAAAAATCATTTTAAGTTTGAATTTAATTAAAAGACCATGAAGTTTGAAACTTTTTACTAAATGGCCATATTTTTTATTAAGGTTAATTAATCACTAATGATGTTTAAATTAGGCTTAATGAAGCATTTACTCATTTTTTAAACATTATATTTTGTCCCCAAAAACCCAAAATTTTGCAAAGAAACTCAAACCTAAAACAAAGAATTTGCTCCCCTCCCTCCCGCCATTAATAACCTGCCTTCCTCTTTGCTATTCTTCTTAGCAAAACCAAAGACCAATTCCTCCTCCTACTCCTCCTACTCTTCCTCTACAACTTCTTCTTCCTCATTACCCAAAGAAAGAGATATTTTGATAATAGTCGGTGAAGTTCCGCCTCTTAACATTTCGGCCAGGTTGGTGTTACTCCTCTTGGTATTTTAGATTTTTATCCACTAAGATTTAACGGATTGGGTTTGGGTTTGGATCTTGATTTTGATTTAATGGATTAGGTTTTTGGATATTTGATGTAACGCAAGTTGAAAGGAATGAATATTTTTGATGATTTTCTTGCATTGTGGGTAGTTGGGGGTGGTAGCAATTCCCAGAGTCGATTAGGTGCAGATCAAGAAAAATAACTTTGATGAAGAATTCCAGATCTCATCTACTGCTTAAGCGATCTTGTATATCTCTTTAAGCAACTCTATAGATGCCCTTTAAATCTATCAACCCTTAATATACCGCTTAATAACTTTTTTTCTTGTATTATAGGTATTTGACTATTATTAAACACGGGACAAGTTATTTTGGGTGTTGAATATTTTAGTGAGTGGGTGGAGGATGAAAGTTGCTAGGCTTGGAATGTGAAGAACAAAGAAGTTACACCAATTGTTATGAGTATAGAAGTTACTTTTGATGAGTTAATTGATGAAATCATTAGAAAAGGTGAGTTGAGTTGCCCACATAGTGATATAGTCATGAATTACATTTTAAGTAGAGTGCCTCTACATTATAAGGTACCTCCTGTTGTATTAAAGTTGGATGAAGTTCTAAAGTTATATAAGCTTGATGTGGGCAATAATGGTTTGAGGCCCTTTTTATGGTTTCTTGTTGTGGATAAACCATTTGAAGTTAGTTCAAATGAAGGGGAGAATGAGCAAGTTGGTGCGGAGAATGTTGGTTTTAATTTTAACTACAAGGGCATTGAATTCTTTGTTAAGAAATTAGGAGTAGGCGGTGATTTAGGTGGTGAGGAGGACACTGTAGAAGAGGTTGTTCATGAGGGGCAAAATAATATTGTGGACAAGGAGGAAACTATACATGTTCCTATAGATGCAGAGATTCCTGTAATACAGATCATGCATTAGGTGTAGTTTGTGAGGAAGAAACCCTATATAAATTCTTGTAGATTTAGAGGCAGCAACTGTAGTTGGTAGTTCAAGTATCTCATGTGTTTACTGATGGTTTAGACTTGCACGTAGGGTATTTATTTTACGACAAGGAGGAAGTGGTCAAGAAGCTAAAACTTGTTGGCGTGAAAGGTAATTTTGAGTTCATCACTAAAAATTCTAATTCATCAATAGTGACGATTGAATGTCGTGACCAAAACTGTAGGCGGCAGGTTTATTGTAGAAGGTATATGGAATCTGAGAAATTTATTGTTAGCATATATACCCGTGAGCACACATATGGATTGGGACATATTTTAGGCCATCATCGACAAGCCTCCACTGATGTTATTGGACAATTCGTGAAAATTTGTTGATGGGAAAGGTCCATCTCCTAAGGACATTCAGAATTATGTGCGCACAGAGTTGGGATATGATGTCAATTACTAGAAATGTTGGAAAGGAAGACAATATGCACAAAATTTTGTGAGGAGCACATTAGAGCATGGGTACGTAGTACTAGAAGTATATGGTTATATGCTTGAGTTGACAAACGAAGGCTACAAGATAGATTTGAAGTGGGAAAAGAATAAAAGGTTTAAATTTTTTTTTTTTTTTTTTTTTTTTTGCGCTTATGAAACTACCATAAGAGGTTTTCAAAACATGAGAAAGGTCTTGGCTATTGATGATTGCTTTTTGACGGGAAATTTTGGAGGTACATTGCTGGTTGCCACTGCACAGAATTGCAAGAATCACATATATCCCATTGCATGGAGTGTGATTGACTCTGAGAACGACAAGTCGTGGACTGGTTTTTTTAGCAAAGATAGTGTCTAACAATGACGAGTTGTGCATAATATCTGATAGGCATAATACTATAAAGAATGGGATTGCCAATATTTACGCTCTAGCACATCACGGATTCTGTATGAGGCACCTTGGCAAGAACATATAACAAAAGTTTAAGTGTGGTGGTCTCCTTCAGACATACTATGTGGCAGCAAAAGCTTATCGAGTTGATGACTTAAAGGAACACTTCCGTCAAATCTGAATTAAAGATGATAAGACTGCTAAGTATCTTGAGCATCAAGTTGGTTTCGAGCGATAAAGTAGAGTTTATTTTCTTAGAAAAAGGTTCAATGTCGTGACCACGAACATAGCAGAGTCCATAAATTCAAAATTGTTAATAGAAATGGGGTTTCCAATTGTTGCCCTTTTTGATGCAATACAAAGGATATTATCATGCTGATTCCATGAGCATCGTATGGAGTCAAATAATTTTACCACAATGCTAGTTCCGTTGTCTAAAATTATTGCAAGAATGTATCGAACTTTCAATTGCACTATTTGCCTATCCTCTCAATGCTCAGGAGTTCATTGTGCGCGACTATAGTGTGAATGCCCTAGTTAACCTTGTTAGTAAAACTTGCAGTTGTGATTAAAGTCCTTGACATTCAATGTTTACCATGTCCTCATGCATTAGCAACACTCAAACAACAATGCAAGCCAGATTATGATTCAAGAATTTACGAGGAACTTTGCTCCCTTCTCTATACGACAAGCTACTACATGCTAGGTTATTCACAAACGACATATCCGGTTCCTCCAGAAAAGTAGTGGGTGTTACTGCAAGAGTTGCTTGACATTATCATTCATTCGCCATTTGCAAAGACAGAAAAATGGAGAAAAGAGTTAAGCATATTCCGTCAGCTTGTGAGGTTCCTCAGAAAAAGAATCAGTGCTCAATTTGCAAGTAACTTGGTAACAAGAAACACAATTGCCAGAATCGATTCGATGCAAATCAAGAAAAATAGCTTCGAATAAAGATTTTGCAGATCTGATATATCACTTAAGCGATCTGATGTATCGCTTAAGCAACTATGCAAATGCCCTTTTAAATCAATAAATGCTCTGCATTTTATGGGTTTATTTATTGTAAGCGTATTTTTGTAGGGAAACACTTGTGATTGTGTAACTTGTTTGACTTTTATCATAAAACAATGGGTGTTTTTATTATACATATTTACAAGATTGCTTAAGCAATGTGAACTTATTGCTTAAGCGATGTAAGCTTATTTGTAAGCTTATCGGTTAAGCGATATGTTTACATTGCCTAAGCGATCTTGTATTTGAGAAGGATGATTTTGACACTAAGTACAACACATATTTACAAGATCGCCTAAGCGATGTGAACTTATCGCTTAAGCGATGTAAGCTTATCTCTTAAGCGATATGTTTACATCGCTTAAGCGATCTTGTATTTAAGAAAGATTATTTGACAACCTAAGTACAACACATATTTACAAGATCGCTTAAGCAATGCGAACTTATTGATTAAGCAATGTAATCTTATCTCTTAAGCGATATGTATGCATCACTTAAGCAAACTTGTATTTGAAAATGATGATTTTGACACAAAGTACAATACAAATGTACCAAATTGCTTAAGCGACGTTGTTTATTGCTTAAGCAATGTGGGCTTATCTATATGATTATCGCTTAAGCGATATGTTTACATTACTTAAGCAATCTTGTATTTTAGAGGGATTGTTTGACTACTCAAGTACAACACATAATTACAAGATCACTTACATGATGTGAACTTATCACTTAAGCGATGTAAGCTTATCTCTTAAGCAATATGTTTTCATCACTTAAGCGATCTGGTGTTTGAGAATGATGATTTTGACGCTAAGTACAAAACAAATTTACCGGATTGCTTAAGCAATGTAGGCTTATCTATATGCTTATCGCTTAAGCGATATGTTTACATTGCTTAAGCGATCTGGTTTTTGAGAAGGATGATTTTGACACTAAGTACAACACAAATTACCGGATCGCTTAAGCGACATTGTTTATCGCTTAAGCAATGTAGGCTTACCTACATGCTTATCGCTTAAGTGATCTTGTATTTGAGAATGATTATTTTACAACCTAATTACATCAATACATATTAAGGCAATTTAAAAAGATTAATAACGTTAACGTTAACTTGAGATGTTTAGAACATCACAAGATTCTAGAGAAAAGAAGGAAATTTACTGGATCGTTTAACACTTAAGCGATATAGGCTTATCTATATGCTTATAGCTTAAGTGATCTGGTATTTGAGAAGGATGATTTTGACACTAAGTACAAATCAAATTTACTAGATCGTTTAAGTGATGCAGGCTTATCTATATGCTTATCGCTTAAACGATATGTTTATATCGCTTAAGTGATCTGGTATTTGAGAAGGATGGTTTTGACACTGCGTACAACACAAATTTACCAGGTCGCTTAAGCGACATTGTTTATCACTTAAACAATGTAGGCTTACCTATATGCTTATCGCTTAAGCAATCTTGTATTTGAGAAGGATTATTTTACAGCATAATTACATCAACATTTATTAAGGTAATTTAAAAAGATTACTAATGTTAACGTTAACCTAGGACATTTAGAACATCACAAGATTCAGGAGAAAGAAGGAAATTTACTGGATCGTTTAAGCGACGTTGTTTATCGCTTAAGTGATGTAGACTTATCTATATAGTTATCACTTAAGCGATACGTTTACATCGCTCAAGTGATCTGGTATTTAAGAATGATGATTTTGATAGAAAGTACAACACAAATTTACCGGATTGCCTAAGCGACGTCATTTATCGCTTAAGCAATGTAGGCTTGTTTATATGCTTATCGCTTAAGTGATCTTGTATTTGTGAAGGATTATTTACAACCTAATTATATCAACACATATTAAGGCAATTTAAGAAGATTACTAACATTAAGGATAACCTAAGACGTTCAGCACATCACAAGATTCAAGAGAAAAGAAGCAAATTTACCAGACAACTTAATTGACATCATTTACCGCTTAAACAATCAAGGCGTATCTTTGTGCTTATTACTTAAGCGATATTCTATTTGAGAAGGATTATTTGACAACCTAATCACATCAACACATATTAAGGCAATTTAAGAAGATTACTAACGTTAACGTTAACGTGGGATGTTCAGAACATCACAATAAAACAACTAAGATATGTGACACTAACAACCTTATGATACATGGAGGAATGTCATAGCACACTATGATGACACGTTTGTAGGGATGTGCCTCATTCACAAATATGGATTGTTATGATTGCACAGACAGCTAACCCACATTACAGAAATTTAATTACCCAGGCAAATCCTTGGAAATTTACAAGATTCAGAAGAAAAGAAGGAAATTTACTAGATCACTTAAGCGACATCATTTATCGCTTAAGCAATCAAGGCTTATCTGCATGCTTATCGCTTAAGCAATGTAAACATATCATTTAAGTGATCTTGTATTTGAGAAGGATTATTTTTGCCTTATCCATCTAACTCTCCTCTAAATCACACGCCAAAAGAGACTGATGTCCCCCAAAACCTTTCTAAGAAAATTTTCGGCTGCCTTGCTCTTCTTTACCCTCTCTTCCATTTCTGGTTCTAGAAATGGCCCACAATTAAGGCTTATCATCAAACAAAATTCCTTCATCCCAAAACGCAACGGCTTTCCATCTACCACAAACCACATTTCATTTCTCTTTTTACATCTAACTAAGTGTATCAATAAATAATGTGCAGCTTGCCTCCAAAAGCCCCTATTCCAATTTTCTCTTAAATCCATAAAATGACAGAAACACCTACGTCTAAACCAATTCATACCTTTCCTGTGGCCACCTATAATGTCCTTAATTTTGGAAAAGACTTGCCAACTAGACTGTAACGCCCCGCTTAAGGTACGTATTTAAGATTTGCTGTAATACTTAAAAGTTCATTGATTCAGTTTCAATTGAGTTTGTATGTTGTATTGGTCAAGAATTTGCTTTGAGTTTGGTTGAGATTTGGTGAATTTTGGAAATCTAATCTTCGCCGGGGCGAAGGAGAATCTTCGCCGGGGCAATGAGGTGCTGCACCCACGGGTAGGTTCTGCCCTGTTTCGCTGGGGCGACGGAAAGTTCTTCGCCGCGGCGACGAGCCTAATAAAAAGTTTCTTGAGTTTTCTAGAGAATTCTTCCTTTGGGGAACAATGACCATTCTACCCCTAATTAATAGAAAAAGTGGGGAGTAAAATGTAAGGAAATTTAGTAGAGAATGTGTTGGTAATAAGGGTGTTTTTGCAAAGAATCAAAGGATATGGATGGAATTTCCAAGGAAGAGCAAGGGAAAAATGGGAAATGATGGTTATAATATGAGTTAAAAAGAGTTAAAGTGTAGAGAAACCTTTTAGTCATCCATTTCCACCGCCATAACCATTCTCTAACTTCTCTCAATTCTCCATCCAATCTTCCAAGATTTCCAAGGACTTTTTGAGTAGTTTTGAGTAGATTTTTAATCTAAAGCATCCTTAGGTAAGGATTCTTGCTTTAGATGAGAGTTTTAGTATGTTTTGGTTAAAGTCTTATGTGTTGATGTTGTTGTTGTTTAAAGTTGTAGAGAGAAATCAAGCTACCAAAGGAAAGGAAAAGTGTTAGAGAAGCTATTCCCTCACAAGGTAAGTAAATCCAACCAAGTTGAGTTTTGAATAAGCTTTGAGTAGAGATTTATTTTCACTATGTATGTATATGTTATATCTACTGAAAATTGAGATGAGATGTGTGCTTAGTCCTAGTTGTTGGGTATGATTAAATTATGAGAAGAGTTTTTAATATGTGATGAGAGAGTGAAATTGGGTTGAAGTTGGAGGAGTTGTGTATGAATATTTTTGGGAGTGTTTTCTTTGGCAGGAACTATGACTGTATGAGGGAGTTTTTCTCCCATTTTGAATGATTAAAGAGAAGAGTAGAGTTATAGATAAGTAGAGCTTGGGTATGCACATGAGTTGTTTGAGGAAATGCCTAGGTGAGATCTGCCCTGTCACAGCCGTGACTTTCTAAGTGAATTTTGGGCATCTTACGGATTGAACTGGGCTGAGACCAAAACATAAAAGTTGTAGCTCTGTGTTTAAGCTTTAAAACTAGACCAAAAACGTAGCAATCCGATATGTATAACGCAAGTTATGCCCTTTTTAGTTCAACCTGTGCAGAATAACTGTTTTGATGCAATGTTGCATTCAGCATTTCATAAGTGCATTAGTGAGCATGAGTTGTCCTTACACATTTTCTTATGCACTTAAGAAGTAGCTTGAGACATAGTAGAGAATGTAAGTATAAGCTACTTTAAGAGTAAAGAGAGAGAAAGAGAGTATGAGCACTAGAGAACGAAGAGAAAAGAGAATAGAGTAGGTTATGCGATGGAGAACCCATGAGTAATGGGTAGAGTTTCCCGCATGTACGCCGCATTGAGAGAGCAGCATGATTATGAGAGAGAGAAAAGTGGTGTAGCCCGTGAGAGTGCATGCGGATGAGGGCTATACCTGAGTACCCGAGTACCCGAGAGAGAGATTATACACTCACATGGCCAAGGGTTCCGAATCCATGCATAACCGAGTCCGATCGGCTAAAATGAACAGAAGTCACGTAGAGTGGGAGCAAGTCCCGGCCGTGCCTCCGGTAAGATGAGGCTGTGACTACTAAAGAAAGTTAGTAAAAAGAGTTATGAGAAAGAGAGAGTAGTGAGAAGTATAAAGAGAGAGTAAATGAGAATTGTAAGGAAATAATTAGAGAGAGATAGTTACGGGGATAGATGTGTAGAGGATTTACTTACTGAACATTAGTTGTGCTCACCCAGTTGTTTTTCATGTTTTGCAGGGTCTAGGTGAGGACACGGTCGGATGGGCGTCGGCAAGCGAACGGAAATGGCTACACTGTCCACCCTGTTTTGATGTTTTGTACATGATACAACTTTTTGTATTTAAAGAATGTATATATTTAATAAAAGAAAAATTTGGGCCCAACCTTTTGATGTTATTTTATATGTATTTGATTATGTACATGTTTTATGAGGATTTGAGTGGAAAGCAGCTATTACATTTTTGGTATCAGAGCCGAGATTTTTGGGATTTGACAGTGTGCCATTCTTCTCGCTATGACATCTGATAGCCGACTGTGTAAGTTAATTCTTTCCTTACTTTAAGTGTGTTCTTAAATTGATCAAATTTGGTTGTTTTGTAGATGAGGCGTAGTAACAGGAGAAAGGGTAAGAGTGTGATGAACGAGGGAGAATCCTCTGACCCACTCGAACCAACTCCCCCTACGCTTGATGAGACAATGATTCGAACAATTGTTCAGCAGGTATTAGCAGAGAGTCAGGGGAGAGTTGGTCAGGAGAGAACCAAGACCCCTGGTAGAGTACCGCCCACAAGACCAGAGCGAAAAGGGCCGGTACCTCAGACAGTACAGACTCGGGTTGATCCGTTTCAGGGGCTTGCAAACCAGCACCAGCCGCCAGCATTTAGAGGTACTAGAGACCCGTTAGAGGCAGAGGAGTGGTTTAAGTCCGTAGAGCGGATGACGGCACTGTTTCCTATGAATGATAGAGAGAGGATCAGATATGCCAGTTTCTTATTTAGGGGAGATGCCCGAATTTGGTGGGAACTAATGGAGGAAACTCATGATATGGCCTCGATGACCTGGGAAGAATTT
This sequence comes from Pistacia vera, assembly GCF_008641045.1. Lineage (NCBI taxonomy): Eukaryota > Viridiplantae > Streptophyta > Magnoliopsida > Sapindales > Anacardiaceae > Pistacia > Pistacia vera. Next base: position 152,316 of record NW_022196471.1, read on the forward strand.
AGAAGATTGTTTGAGGCCGAGTACCGAACAGAAGATCGAGAACATGAGAAAGTCCAAGAGTTTATTCATCTGAGGCAGGGGACTAGTACTGTGAAAGAATATTCAGTCAGATTCAACTCCCTTGCTCGTTTCGCACCCGGAATAGTGTATACACGGAGTTAAGGAGAGATAAGTTTGTGCAAGGGTTAAGATCTGATATCGCCCGAGATGTTATGACAAGAGCCGAGCCCCCTCATACCTATAGTGAAGTGTTAGCAAGGGTTTTAAGGGCAGAGATTTATGTAAATAAGTATTTGGCAGAAGGGTTATCTCCAGCGGTACCTAGTGAACCTTCCATTATTTTACAGAGGGAGAGAGTAGATGTTACAAGGAACAGAGATGTAAGGGCCAAGAAGAAGTTCCAACCAAGAAAGAATAGAAGAGATTGGCAGAACAAGCGGCCAAGGACAGAAGGGTTTCCCCCTTGTGCTAAATGTGGGAGGAACCATTCGGGAGAGTGTTTGAGAGACAGAAATGTATGTTACAGGTGCCGACAACCAGGGCATCTGATGAAAGATTGTAAAGCTCCTCTTCCACCACCAATACAGAGTTCCAGAGGTACTACCAACGCCAGAGTTTTTACAGTGGCACAAGTGAAGCCGAGGCTAGTCCATCAGCTGTAACTGGTCAGTTGTTATTTCATGCTATTTCCTTATATGCTTTAATTGATTCTGGGGCTACCCATTCTTTTATTTCTCTTGGAATGATCAAAGAGAGAGAAAGAGAGTATGAGCACTAGAGAACGAAGAGAAAAGAGAATAGAGTAGGTTATGCGATGGAGAACCCGTGAGTAATGGGTAGAGTTTCTCGCATGTACGCCGCATTGAGAGAGCGGCATGAGTATGAGAGAGAGAAAAGTGGTGTAGCCCGTGAGAGTGCATGCGGATGAGGGCTATACTCGAGTACCCGAGAGAGATATTATACACTCACATGGCCAAGGGTTCCGAATCCATGCATAACCGAGTCCGATCGGCTAAAATGAACAGAAGTCACGTAGAGTGGGAGCGAGTCCTGGCTGTGCCTCCGGTAAGATGAGGCCGTGACTACTAAAGAGAGTTAGTAAAAAGAGTTATGAGAAAGAGAGATAGTGAGAAGTATAAAGAGAGAGTAAATGAGAATTGTAAGGAAAGAATTAGAGAGAGATAGTTACGGGATAGATGTGTAGAGGATTTACTTATTGAGCATTAGTTGTGCTCACCCCGTTGTTTTTCATGTTTTGCAGGGTCTAGATGAGGACACGGTCGGATGGGCGTCGGCAAGCGAAGGGAAAGGGCTACACTGTCCACCCTGTTTTGATGTTTTGTACATGATACAACTTTTTGTATTTAAAGAATGTATATATTTAATAAAAGAAAAATTTGGGCCCAACCTTTTTATGTTATTTTATATGTATTTTATTATGTACATGTTTTATGAGGATTTGAGTGGAAAGTGGCTATTACATAGACCTTATCATAACCCTTGCAAGAAAGTACGATACAACATCCATAACAACCTCAAGGCCATATTCCTGAATATTTATGCTCTTAGAAAATTATAGAATAGATAGAAATTGAATATCAGCATAGGAGTACCATGCCAAAAAGAAACCAAAACAAGTAACAGGCTGCCAATCTGGGGATAAGAGCTTGGTGTTGGTCTAATCGGAGAAGTTCGGGTGGTTGGTGCATTTTGTTGAGCACTTGGAGGGCATCGGAGGAGTGGGTGTTTTTGGCTTCCAAAGGACCGAGGAAGCCAAGGTAGGTCCTATGGAGGTTGTTCATGGCAAGTTGGTTGGCTGGAAGTTGGCAAAAGAGGGCAAAAACACATATGGGGCTTGCCTGCATTTTGCAGGGCTGTAAGCTCTTAAAGCATCCTATGTTGTAAGCCATATTTGAAGCTTAAGGAGAACTGGTTGAATTTTTCTTAATTAGTAGCAGGGTGTTCTTTGGAGGAAAAAAAAAAAGAAAATCAATTTTTTTTGTCAGTTATAATTATGTATGAGTTGTACTTTTAAAGTAATTTAGCGAATTTATTTAATGAAATTATTATAAAGAAATTTTTTTTTTTTAATTTAGTGATAAAAAATTACCAAACAACTATTTAATATTATTTAAATTGAAAAAAAAAAGTTATAGAATCAAATAATAAATATTTTTAGAAAATGTACCAAACAACTATTCTATTTTAAAAACATTTTAAAAAAAATAAATCAAACAACTATTCACATTTTATCCAACTCTATTATAATTTTCAGATATTTTACCACAAATTTTCATAATCTGATCCTATTCAATTTAATCCAACTCAACTTAAAATAGTTTTTCAAAATAAAATTTTTCAAATAATCTACCAAACAGGCCCAAAATTATTTGTTTAGAATATGAATTTTTTTTTTTTCAGAAAGAAAATTCAAAACCATCTTAAAAATATGTAATAAATTTAAATATGATTTTTAAAAAAATTAAAGATTGGAGCTCGAAAAACCACCCCCTAGTTACTAGGTTGATATGATAAAAGACTTATTATCCTATAATTAATACGATGTTGACATATCAATTAGAATGCAAAGTTAGATACTAATAACCATCACTGGGTGGCTCAGCGGTCAACTAGGACTCTTGGGTGTATTACTCAAGAGGTCTTGAGTTTGATCTATCTAGGTCGCTAATAGAGGTGACCATTGAGAGGATTTACCCGACTATCAACTTCAAGACCCCAAAGCATTAGTTAAGGTGCATACAAGCTGGTCGAACACCTCCGGTCACCAAAAAAAAAAAAAAAAGTTAGATACTAATCTTATATGTCTAGCATTCAAAGGCAGAGGTAATTTAGGCATGGGCCAGTGTTCTCTCTAGAATCTTTTGATCAAATTCAAACTGCAAAAATCTTGAGTTGCTTTTATAGAGTTTTAAGGTCTGAGTTGAAGATGCAAATGGTGATATATATGGTATTGGCAACATTGATCTAATTCTTTCTCCAACAGAAATTTGGGTTTTCGAAGTCCTTTGTTGTTCTATTCTATCAATCAGTTAATAGCACCCTAAATGTTATATTTAATCTTAAGCTTTACAAATTTACAACTAGACACAACAAATGGACTTAGAGAACCAAAAAAAATAAAAAAATAAAAAAATAAAAAAATTAAAAAAAAAATACAGAAGAGATACAAAACCAATTCAAATTATTGATTTAGAGCTATAGAAGTGTTGGAAATCGTCTCTCTAATCCATTAGATGTAGCCTATATTACTCAAAGCCAAATATATTGCGAAATTAATTAGTTTATTAAATAATTTTATGTCCAATAAACAAACAAATATGTTACATGGTGAAGTCTGCGACATTGTTTAAGGCTAAGTAAAACACTGCCATTTTGTTCTGTAAACTCAACTTAATCTCAGCCTGTCGATGAGAGCAAGATCTGATGGCTCTAGTTCACTCAGTAGTCAACGGTATAAAATAGCCTCTGATTTGTCATTTTGTGATAGTCTCAGTTTTTCTTCTCTCTGTAAAACGCGATTGTAACCTAGTTGTTAGGGTTTGTCGCTCGATATGTTCTTATTGGGTGAATCTATCTAAAGTCTTGTTAAGGGTTGTGAGTTCCTTCAAGGGTAGTGAGTTCTCTAGTGATTGTACAGGTTTGCAATGTGAAAAGGGGAAAGGTGAGTTAGTGATTGTGTTGATTGCAGTGAGTGTGGTTTGATTGTAATCTATAACATTGAGGCTTTAATCATAGTGCAGCAAGTCTCCATATTCTGGAGCTCAACTTGGACATAGCTTGTTCAATATTGAACAAGTGAACCACGGTATATTGTGGTGTTGATTCTTGATTCTTTACTGTTGGTTTGTGTTTGATTATTTGGTGTTTAGATTTGAGCAATTAGGCTTAGTTTACAACAGTGGTATCAGAGCTAGTACTCTAGGGTTTAGATTTTTCTTGAAATCGATCCAAAATTGGTAGAGTTACGAATTAGGGCTTTTTGTCAAATTTGAGGGTTTTTGATTTAGGGAAGTTCTTGACCTCTAAGGTCCTGAATCTTGAGTCTTTGGTTAAATTCTTGAACACCAAAGGTCGATTTCGGTCTTAAAGGGTCAAATCAAAGAAAGTCATTCAAGATGAAGATAGTGAATCTTTAGGGTTTGCTGCTGAACAAAACTATGAACACTACCACACATGTAGAAATATCCTAGTATGATGGGAAGATAGATTTCAATACTTGGAAGAAGAAGATGAAGGCTCTTCTATCTCACAATAAGGTGGGAATAGCATTGGAGAAGGATGCAACCAAGTGGTCTGAAGAAAAGGTGAAAAAAAAAAAAAGCAGAGATAGACAAAGAAGCATACAACCTAATCATCATGAACTTATCTGACAACGTTCTGCAAAAGGTGGATGGTCTGGACACACCGATCGAACTTTGGGGTGAACTCGAAACTTTATATGCATTACAATCTGCTTCTAATTTAGCTTTTTTGAAAGGTGCCCTGTTTTCTTACAAAATGGATGTTTATAAGTCATTAGAAGAAAACTTAGATGAATTCCTAAAAATTACACTTGTACTAAAAGGAACTGATCAAGGATTAGGGGATTCGAGTCTTGCAATGATTTTATTAAATTCATTACTTGATGAATACTTGGTCGTAAAGAATGCATTGCAGTACACTGGAACTGTTCCCAGTGTTGATTTGATAATAGCTTGGTTGAAATCTGGGGAACTCGAGTTGAAAATTGAAAAAAGAAATGGGTATAATCTCTTTGTGAATGACAGACCAGATGCTGGGCACTGAGAGTGGAAAAAATACCCAACAAAATGTAGGTTTAAGGAATAAGAAGAAAGGGAAGGCCTATAACAATAAACCTAAATCAGAGACAAGAAAATGTTTTCACTGTAATAAGCATGGACACATTAAAAAGAACTGTTATGATTGGATTAAAAAGCAAAAATAGCCTAGTACTGAGAGTAACATAGCATCCTCTAGTAATAGAATTGAGATTACTGAAGCACTCACTATATCTAGTTCTAAAATTGCAAATGAATGGGTGTTAGACTCAAGGTGTTCATTCCATATGAGTCCTAATAAAAGCTGGTTTCAAAACTTGATAAATGGCGAACCTGTAACTGTCTTTATGGGTAATAATCACTCCTGTAGGGTCCAAGGTGTAGGAAACACACCATTAGAATTAGTAGTGGTAAGATTATAATGTTAACAAAAGTAAGGTATATACCTGAGCTTAAGCTTAACCTGATTTCATTGGGCACACTAGATGAAGTTGGTTATAGCTATAGGGCTAAAAATGGTTGCATTTTTGTTTACAAGAATGGTCAAATTTTGCTTGAGGGAGTCAAGAGGCATGGCTTGTATATTCTGTGAGGTCAGTATTATCAAATGGCTATTAATTCTGCTTTTATATCTACTAACATCTCTACTGTAGAAAGTGGCACCTAAGGATGGGCCATATAGGCCAAATTGGTATGAATTCTCTTAAACATCAGGGGTATTTTAGAAATGATAATGTGTCAGACCTTAGTTTCTTTGAAACATGTGTCATGGGTAAACAACACAGGTTGAGTTTCCCAAAAGGAACTCACCTGGCTGTAAACTGTTTAGAATATTTACATGTTGATCTGTGGGGTCCAGAGACAGTCAAATCACATGGAAGAAATAGTTACTTCCTAGCAATAGTTGATGATTACAGTAGAAAGGTGTACATATACCTTCTTAGATCAAAAAAAGATGAGGCCCTAAGTAAGTTCAAGGGCTGGAAAACCTTGGTAGAAAACCAAGTGGGAAAAAAGGTAAAAGCCCTAAAAACAGATAATGGTTTGGAGTTCTGTAACATTGAGTTTGATACATATTGTAGAGACCAAGGAATTTTAAGACATAGGATAGTTAGAGGAAGTCCCCAGCAAAATGGAGTTGCTGAGAGGATGAATAGGACCCTATTAGAGAAGGTCAGGTGTCTTTTATTCACAGCTGGTCTGCCTAAGTCTTTTTCGGGGGAGGCTCTAACCACTACTGCCTATTTAATAAATAGGTCACCTGTTGGTGCAATAGGTTTTAAATGCCTTGAAGAAAGATGGTCAGGAAGAAAACCGTCCCTTAACCACCTAAGAGTGTTCGGATGTGCAGCTTATGAACACACCACAGATGGGAAATTGGAACCAAGGTCCCTTAGATGTGTGTTTCTAGGGTACCAAGATGGGACCAAAGGATATAGGCTGTGGGAGAGAGATGCTCCAAGGATCAAGGTCATAATCAGTAGGGATATGGTCTTTAATGAGCGTGTGTTTCCTTGTAAGGTTATTAACACTAATACAGGTACCTCAAGCCACAAAGTGGAAAACTCACATCAAACCAAGAGCACTCAGTTTGAGGTGGAGTCAACCAATCAACAAGAACTTGGAACTATTACTGATGGACAAGAACCTAAACCTGAACCTGAACCTGAACACCTACCCACTGACATTGAACATGATGGTGAAGGTGAGAATGAGGATAACATTGGAGATGCCCAACAAGAGGACTTGGCACAATACCAACTAGCTAGAGACAGAGCAAGGAGGGAAATAAGATCCCTTGCAAGGTTCAGCTATGCAGATCTCATCTACACAGCATTGCTTACTGGTGTAGAGATTCAAAGGACTGAACCTGATTCTTATAAGGATGCCATAAACTCAAAGGACAACAAGAAATGGCTCACTGCCATGAATGAGGAGATGTACTCCCTAAGGTAGAACAAAACTTGGACTTTGGTTTCAAAACCCAAAGACAAAAAGCTAGTGGAATGCAAATGGTTGTATAACTAAAGGAGGGCATCAACAAGGCTGACCCACCAGATATAAGGCCAGGTTGGCGGCCAAAGGCTACACACAAAGGGCAGGTATTGACTTTACCAAAAGTTTCTCACCCCTTGTTAAATTTAAAACTATAAGGCTGATGTTATCTATAATAGCACATTATGACCTAGAGTTAGAGCAGTTAGATGTGAAAACTGCATTTTTGTATGGGGAATTAGAAGAACATATCTATGTGAGTCAACTATGGGGTTTAGGGATAAATACCTTCCTAACCATGTATGTTTGTTGCATAAATCTCTGTATAGACTAAAACAATCACCTAGGCAGTGGTACAAGAGATTTGATTCTTTCATAGTGGGCATAGGTTTCACTAGGAGTGACTATGATAACTGCTTCTATTTTGCTTATGTTGACAACAATCCTATATATCTGCTCCTGTATGTTGATGACATGCTATTAATTAGTAAATCCAATGCCCATATTGATGAATTGAAGGGAAAATTGAATGTTGAATTTGACATGAAGGATTTAGGTTGTGCAAAGAAGATATTAGGAATGCTACTAGAAAGAAAAAGGAAAAATTATAGCTTAAAACTCCATCAGTTGCCTTACCTAAAAAAACTAGTGCTAAAGTTTGGAATGAATGACTCTAAATGTGCCACAATGCCCCTAGCTAGCCATTTCATCCTTAGTAAGGCTCAAAGCCCAAAAATTGAAGCTGAAATGTTAAAAATGGAATCTATACCGTATGCAAATGTAATAGGCTCTGTCATGTATGCTATGATTAGTACAAGGCCTGACTTATCCTATTCAATATCCCTGTTAAGTAGGTTCTTGTCAAAACCTGGATGTGAACACTGGAATGCTTTAAAATGGCTACTTAGATATATTAGAAGCACTGAGCATGTTAGTTTGAATTTCTGTAAAAGAAACTCCTCACTTGATCTGGTTGGGTATGTAGACTCTGATTTTGCAGGTGATAGGGATTCAAGGAAGTCTACAATAGCCTACATTTTACCTTGGGAGGAAACTATATCAGCTGGAAGTCCTAGTTATAGCCACTGGTCCACAACTGAAGCAGAATATGCAGTTGTAACCGATGCATTCAAAGAAGCCATATGGCTTTAAGGATTCTTAAGAGAGGCCAAACTGCTGAATGGAATAGTGACTGTCTATTCAGATAGTCAGAGTACCATTTACTTGAGAAAGAATCCCGTATACCATGAGAGGACTAAACACGTGGATGTAAGGTACCATTTTGTAAGGGATATGATCTCAAAAAGAGAGGTGAACCTTATGAAGATCCCCACTGAAAATAACCCTGCAAACATGGGAACCAAGGTTGTAATGCTTGCAAAGTTCAAGCACTGCTTGAACTTATTGCATGTGGGATAACCAATTAGAGCTAAGAAGGAATGTGGAAAATACTTGCTGGACTGAAGAAGATTCTGCTAGAGAAACAACCACAGACTTCAAGGTGGAGATTGTTAAATGGTGAAGTCTGCGACACCGTTTAAGGCTAAGTAAAACGCTGTTGTTTTGTTCAATAAACTCAACTTAATCTCAGCCCTTTGATGAGAGCAAGATCTAATTGCTCCAGTTCACTCAATAGTCAATGGTATAAAATAACCTCTGATTTGTCATTTTGTGGTAGTCTCAGTTTTTCTTCTCTCTGTAAAATGCGATTGTAACCTGGTTGTTAGGGTTTGTCACTTGATCTGTTCTTCTTGGGTGAATATGTCTAGAGTCTTGTTAAGGGTTGTGAGTTCCTTCAAGGGTAGTGAGTTCTCTAGTGATTGTATAGGTTTGCAGTGTGAAAAAGGGAAAGGTGAGTTAGTGATTGTGTTGATTGCAGTGAGTGAGGTTTGATTGTAATCTGTAACATTGAGGCTTTAATCATAGTGCAGTGAGTCTCCATATTCTGGAGCTCAATGTGGACGTAGCTTGTTCAATATTGAACAAGTGAACCACTGTATATTGTGGTGTTGATTCTTGATTCTTTACTGTTGGTTTGTGTTTGATTATTTGGTGTTTAGATTTGAGCAATTAGACTTAGTTTACAACAAAATATCAATAGAAATTCATCTACCTTATAAATATTATTTATTTGGCTCTCACATTTGTTGTTTTGGAGTATATAAATGAATTGATAAGTGTATAGGTAGCTTTAGGATCATGAATTAAGAGTGGTTTACATTTTGTTTTTTAATTTTAATAAAATTGTAAATAAAAGGATTATTAATTTGGATAGAACCTTTAGAAGGATGCCTCTTTTTGTTGGGACTTTAGCTTAATGCATATGATGAGCAAGTTGAAGCCTTCTGTTCAAACATTTTTAAGAAGAAAAGTCAATAAATCCAAACTAGAAATAAAAGCAAGTTCATTTAGAAACATGTAATTTTTATATTTTCCATAAATAAATTTTTATTATCATTTTTTTCCTTAAACTTTTCACCAATTTAACCTTTCTAAGAAGTGAGAAGTGAAATGAAAATAATCTGTATAACGTTTAAAGTTTCAAGACTCCTCCATTTTAGGTTTTTTTATGGTATGACCTTCAAGTTTTGTTTTCTTGTTTAGAGAAACCAAGTTTAAAACTAGAGTCTCCACCAACCTTTGACCAAGGAGGTAGTCATAAGAAGAATTCAACCCCAAACCTTGCGGAGCAAACCAAAGGCATAACCGCTTGGTTAACCACTGATGGGTAGGCATAATCCTCTTAAAAATTTTGATTTCATATTACTTTCATAGCAGAAGCAACAGAAAGGGAGCTTCCCCATTAACTCTTCAAAACTTAGAATTTGTTGACAATAATTTTATGATGGATTTATGAAACTGTAATCTTTTCATATAGGATGTTATGGAAGAGAAGTGTGGCTCTGCAGCCATCTGTTTTGTTTCTTTCCTTCTTGAAATTTTGGACTCCAAAGCTGATGGGAGAAATAAGTACCTTGAGATGATGTTAGCAGTTGCAAAGAAGTTCAAGAAGAGTCCTTACAGGCAAGTATATTAGATTTAGATTTTTCGTATTTCATATCACGTTTATTTGTTCCTCAAATGCTTTGAAAACTAAAATGTTTGGAGAAACACAACTTTTTTGCTGAATAAGATGAAAATCTTTTGATTGTTACTCTAAAATTTCTGTGCTACAAATATGTTTGGGCAGTTGCTGGTAAGCAGCTAGATCTTGAAAGGCATGTAGGTGTCTATTTGGGCAGCGCTTGTATCTGATGAACTCTATGAAGTTATTTTAAATATATTTATTTTTTTGTATGTATATATATTTTTTTTCTTTCTTGCTTTTTAATTAATTATGTTTCCTTTAAACTATGAATTTTTTTATTTCTAGATTTTGCAATCTTTCAGGACCTCAAAGTACATTGCAACGAGAACTATGTGAATATAGAACCAACCAATACAAAATGTGTAGCTACTTATGAACTTTATGAAAAAGAAAGATGATTAGCAGTTTAGTTCCTATTAAAAATGTTAGAGTGAAGCACACAAAAACGCTATCGTTGTACATTTAGTGCAACGCTGTCGTTTTACTCTTGTCATCACAAAGACAAAATCCAAACCATTGAAGGACTTTAACATCTGACGGCCAGGATCTATTCTCCTCAAAACAGAATGAAAAAAAGACTACACCTTGCTGTTGCATTTTTAGTCTGCTTGCTGGGTTTTTATTTTACAGTTTTTGTTATTCTGCGTTTTGCATCTGCTTTGAATCTCATTTCTCTTGGCTGTAATCTTTGTGTGGTTGGTTGTAATCACTTGTAAGGGTTGCGTTTCCCTTTTGATTCTTGAGGATCTATTTTAGAGTTCTCATAGGAAAGATTCCAGTTTATTGTGAGAGAGAGATATGCTATTTAAGAGTGAGTTTGGGTGTAGAATCTGTTCGTATCAGGTTGTATTAATCTTTAGTGCAACGAGCTCCTGAGTTTCTTGAGCCCAACGTGATGTAGTTTATCCTATATAGGATAAGCGAACTACGGTAAAAATCTGTGTCTTTGTTCTTGATTTCTTTACGTTTTTTCGCTTGTGTGTGTTGTGTGTGAAATTGGTGGATGATTTTGAGTGTTCAAAGTGCAGATTATCTCTACAGTGGTATCAGAGCCATCAATTTAGGGTTCGTCAATTTTAGGGTTTACTGTTGAAATTAGGGTTTGACAAATTTTTTGGGAGTTTCTTGATTTCAAGATTCGATGAGGTCTAGAGTTAGGAAATCTTCGAAACTTAGTCCTTAATTTCTTGTGATAACCACAAATTAAAGTGAAACCCATGTTCTTCAAATCTGTCTGTCAAATTACCAAACACCATTACCATCAGTTACACATAATGAGTACCACACGGGTTGAAATCACCCAATATGATGGCAAAGTTGATTTCAACACATGGAAGAAGAAAATGGCACTACTGTCACATAACAAAGTGGTAGTCGCATTGGAGAAGGACCCAACCAAATGGCCCAAGGAAAAGCTAAAAAAGAAAGCCGAAATTGATGAGGAGGCATACAATCTCATCGTCATGAATCTGGCCGACAACATGCTGCGAAAGGTAGATGGTGCTGAGATACCGTTAACTCTCTAGGGTAAGCTAGAATCACTCTATCCAGTTCAGTCTGCCCTTAATCTTGCTTATTTGAAAGGTATACTGTTTTCATATAAGATGGATAGTGCTATGACCATAGAAGAGAACCTAGATGAGTTCTTAAAAATTACCCTTGCACTTAAGGGCACTGATCAAGAACTCAGTGAGTCTAGCTTAGCCATGATTCTTTTAAATTCTATTACTGAAGAATATTTGGTTGTCAAGAATGCCCTGTTGTACACTGGAACTGTCCCTAGTATAGACCTAATTACATTAGGTTTGAAGGCTAGAGAACTACAGCTTAAGGTCCAGAAAAATAAAAGCAGTCTGTTTGTGAAAGGAAAGGGAGATTCTAGGCAGTTTGGGGGTAATTCTCAGTTTAATACTGGTTCTAGAAATAAAAAGAAAACCAAGAATACTCATAAGGGAAAGGGAGAAACAAGGAAATGTTTCTTCTGTAACAAGACTGGTCATCTAAAGAAAAACTATTATGAGTGGATCATGAAACAAAAACAGAATACTACAGAGAGCAATTTAACCTCTAGTAAAACTGATATCCAAGAATATGAAGTCTTGACTGTATCTAGGTCTGAAAATGTAAAAGAATGGGTATTAGATTCTGGGTGCTCATTCCATATGAACCCCAATAGGGAGTGGTTTCAGGAGTTTGAGCTAGTGAGTTAGAGACTGTTTACATGGGAAATAATAATGCCTGCAAGGTTCAAGGGATTGGGAGTATAGTTATAAGTCTTGATAATGGTAAATCTGTCAAATTAACTAGGGTGAGATATATACCAGAACTAAAAAGAAACTTGATTTCCCTAGGTACATTAGATGAATTAGGCTACTGTTATAAGGCTGAAGATGGTTGCCTAAATGTGTATAAGAATAAGAACTTAGTTCTGAAAGGTGTCAAATGAAATGGCCTCTACATCCTGTGTGGTAATTACTATTCAAATTATATTAATTCTGCTTTGTTCACTACTAATCTTACTGTTACAGAAAAGTGGCACCTCAGAATGGGCCACATGACTTAGACAGGACTCAACATTCTGAGCCAGCAAGGTATGTTTGGTAAGGATTCTATCGATACTTTAAATTTTTGTGAGACATGCATATTAGGTAAACAACATAGGGTGAGCTTCCAGAAAGGAACTCACCTAGCCACCAATAACCTAGAATATCTTCATGTTGATTTATGGGGGCCTAAATAAAACCAAAACACATGGGGTAAGTAGTTACTTTCGGTCTATAGTTGATGACTATAGTAGAAAAGTTTGGGTTTATCTACTTAAGACCAAAGATGAGGCTCTTGCTAGGTTTAAGAGTTGGAAAGCATTAGTAGAGAACCAAACTGATAAGAGAGTTAAAGCTCTCAGAACTGACAACAGCCTAGAATTCTGTAATAGTGAGTTTGACCAATTCTGTAGTGATCAAAGGATACTTAGACATAGGACTGTGAGGAAGACTCCACAACAGAATGGAGTCGCTGAGAGAATGAACAGGACTCTGTTAAAAAAAATTAGATGTCTACTGTTCACATCAGGTTTACCAAAATCCTTCTGGGGTGAGGCTCTTAATACTGCAGCTTATTTGGTTAATAGGAGTCCCTCTAGTGCCATTAATTTCACATGCCCAAAAGAAAAATGGACTAATAGGAAGCCCAACCTAGGTCACCTTAGAGCTTTTGAATGTGCTGCTTATGCACACACCAGTGAGGGAAAATTAGAACCTAGGTTCTTGATATGTATATTCTTAGGTTACCAAGAGGGGACAAAAGGGTACAGGTTGTGGGAAGGAGAGGCACCAGGGGTAAAAGTTATTATAAGTAGAGATGTTATTTTTAACGAAAATCTTTTTCCTCGTAGAATCTCTAATAATCCTGCAGGTACCTCTATGTAATACCCAAGATGTCAAAGGTATTTTCCTAACTCAAAATAGTCCTTTAAATGTTTATTTTATGTTAAAAAGCATAAAATCTAACTAAGGGCAAAATAGTCAATTCATTTGGAATGGTATGAATCAATTATCCATAAAGAGGCTTAGGGGCAAAATGGTTATTTTGCCTATGGATAAGCATTGAAAAAGTCAAGGATGAGTAGGCTTCATTGCATTTAATGGCATTAATTAAGTAATAATTATGTCTAGTGTGAAATGACCAAAATGCCCTTATATGAAGAATTAAGGACTTATGAGTTATACAATTAAAATAATTGGGCCAATTGCATAATTTTGGAAAATAAATGAAATATTTTCCTATAAATGAGATGAAATTCGTTCAAGCCAAAGGAGAGAGCCTTTCTTCAACATTTCTTCCATTTTCTCTCAAATCTTCCATGAAACAAGCTTTCTTTCTCTAGGTTTTCAAGGAGTTTTGCATAATTTTTCAAGGAGAACAAGATAGGAGCCTTGGATCTTCAATTTGAAGGGTTTAAGGTAAGGATTAAAAACTTTAGTTTTGATGTGATTTGAAGATTTGAGGTAGATGTTGAGGTATAATGTTATATATGTAGGATTAAGGTGTAAAAGAAGTCAAAGGCAAAGGATTTGTTGGAGGAAGTCTTTAAAAAGGTAAGGAAGAACCTCCCATGACTTTAGGGTTTATGCTAGGGTTTGTAGATTTTTATGAAACCTTAAATTAAAGCTTTAAGGCATAGAATTAGTTGATGGCAAGTGTAGTTGAACTCATTTATTCTACTTATTGCCTTGAATTCATTATACATGAAGTTATTGCTATTTATGTTTTATGAGTTGTGATGTTTGATTGAAGAAAATGAAGTGTGGATACTGATTGTGGCAAAAATTGTAGTATTGGAGGCCACATGGTGTTGAATGGTTGCTATTAGAAGTGTTGATGTGTTGTTTGCATTAGCTTACAATGTTATAGCAATAATGGATGATTATGGAAATGAGATTTTACACTTCCTTTAAGATGTTAAAGACTATCAAGGGGAGGTTTATTTGATCCACAAGTTAACCTATTGGTTAATGTCAATAGGAATTGATGTGGCATAGTTAATATGAAAATTCGGATTTAGTGGGCTTAGGGGTTTTGTTAACCCTGCTTCAGTATTTCGACCATAACTTGAGTTATAAAAATCGAAATGAGATGATTCTTGAAGCATTAGAAAGCTAAGACACAGACCTATAACTTTTATGTTTATGCCAAGAGCCAATTCGTTTGAGAAAAGGATGGAAAATGGCCTGAAGCATAAACTGGTTATTAAAGTTTAAGATTTAACATAATCAATTCTTATGATTATGAATTGATTATTAATGTATTATTGTAATTATGCCATGTACTAATGTTTACCCATTAGTTAGATGATCTTTGAAAGATATACATGGTCATGATGTCAATGCATGATTAATGTTATGAAATGGCATGAAGATGCAATGTAATACATGTTTTAAGATGATGTATGTGAGCAAGAGGTAATGTAAATGGGTTGATAATCCATAGATGAATTAAAAGTATTAAGCTCACCAAAATATGTATTTACATGCCATAAGATGTTAGAGATGCAAATAGACATGATAGAGATGCATATAGACACGATGGAAAACGCGTAAGCATATCCTCGTATACCGGTTGAGGAAAGATGAATATATGCTTTAGATGCTAAATAACGCGTAAGCACGCCTCCCGATGATATGAGCTCTAGATGAAATTTGAGGCTAGATGATATGAAGTGCTTAAGATGCTAAGAAAGGTCCGATCGGCTAGACGTTAAATGTTTCATATGCATTTAGTTGCATTACATGAGTTATGATGTTATTTACATCATGAGATGATTTATACTCATGTTAGATGATTTTAGATGTTATGTCATGATATGTGATGTGTGTGTACACATTGATGTTTATATAGCCATGGGATAAAATGATGAAAAGCATATGAATTAGTAATAAAAGGGGAAGTATCCCTAGATGTAAAAGATAAGTGATGTGTTAACAGATAAACGGATCATTCCTTACTGAGCGATTAGCGCTCACCCTTTCATTGTTGATTGCTTTGCAGGTAGACTAGAAGCGAGGGATGCTAGAGACAGCGGGACTACACGTGAGGGGAGATGATTTATTATCATCTCGATATTTTTATCTTGATGTAAATATGTAAATGATAAATATCTGTGAAATACATTTGGAAGCTTCCACCCTATAAATATGTTTTGATCTTGTAATTTCTTAAAGTTTGTAAATTATAAGTTTAGATCCTACGTGATATTTTATATGCATGTTTTGGATATTATTATTATTATCCTTATACAGATTTTTTCTAAATATAACTCGTTCTCCAGACATGTATCCTCGGGATTCTCATTGAGGGATATTCAGAGGATACCTGACTGGAGGGGGGTTTTACACTCTACCACTAAGGAAATTAGTCAAGATCAGTATAATGGGACACAAATTGAGGTGGAGCAGGTCAGAGTTCAAACTGAACTGGAAAACCAAGAACAAACACCTGCAACTTCAGATTTGGAACATGAATCAGAGGATGATCAAACTGAAATTTCAAATCAGCGCCAACAGGAGTCACTGGCACAATACCAACTCACCAGAGATAGAACCAAGAGAGAAATCAGACCTCCTGCAAGAAACTCATATGCTGACTTAGTGTTTACAGCTTTGGTTGTAGGTACTGAAATTCAGAGAACTGAACCAGATAGCTACGATGAAGTAATAAGGTCCAAAGACAAGGAGAAATGGCGAGTTGCAATGGAAGAGGAGATGCACTCCTTGAAGGTAAATGGGACTTGGTCCCTTGTACCCTGTCCTAAAAATTAGAAGCTTATTGACTACAAATGGCTGTATAAGGTAAAGGAAGGTATGATTTCTACTGATCCTCCTAGATTTAAAGCTAGGCTTGTATCAAAGGGAAGGGATTGATTTCAATGAAATCTTCTCCCCTGTAGTCAAATATAAAACCGTTAGGATCATGCTATCTATAGTTGCACATCTAAACCTAGAATTAGAACAGTTAGATGTAAAAACTGCTTTCTTGCATGGTAATCTAGATGAAAAAATCTTCATGAAATAGCCTATGGGGTGTATTGATAAAAACTATCCTGAACATGTTTTTCTGTTACACAAATCCTTGTATGGGCTTAAACAAGCCCTTAGACAATGGTATAAAAGTTTGACACCTTCATTACCAGTATAGGATTCAAAAGAAGTGAGTATGACAGTTGTTTTTACTATGATTTAAATTCTGGTATGCCTGTGTATTTACTGCTTTATGTGGATGACATGTTGCTGATTAGCAAATCGAAAACTAGGATAAATGATTTGAAGTCTAGGCTGAATTCTGAGTTTGACATGAAGAACTTATATAGTGCTAAAAAGATCCTAGGGATAGTCATTGACAGGAAAAGAGAGGACTGTGAACTAAAACTTCAGCAGTCCTCTTACTTACTGAAACTGATATCCAGATTTAGAATGTCAGATTCCAAGCCAGTATCCATGCCTTTAGCCAACCATTTTACACTTAGTAAGTCACAAAGTCCCAAAACTAAAACTGAATTCATTAAAATGGAAAAAATACCTTATGCCAATGTGATAGGATCAATCATGTATGCCATGATTAGCACCAGGCCTGACCTATCTTATTCCATTTCACTTCTTAGTCGTTTTATGTCCAATCTAGGTATAGAACATTGGTCAGTATTGAAATGGTTAATGAAATATATTAATAGTACAATATATGTTGGGTTGGAATATAAGAAAAAAGGAAATTCACTTAATCTTGTGGGATATGTAGACTCTGATTTTGCAAGAGACAGAGACACAAGGAAGTCTACCCCCTCATACTATTTCACATTGGGAGGAAATTGCATAAGCTGGAAGTCCCAGCTTCAACCCATTGTTGCCCTCTCCTCCACTGAAGTAGAATACATTGATGTAGCAAATGTATTCAAAGAAGGATTATGGCTTAAAGGGATTCTATCTGAGGTGGAGCTGATTGATGAAAAGACAGTGGTGTTTTCGGACAGCCAGAGTGCAATTCACCTGAGTAGAAATCCAGTCTACCACAAAAGGACGAAGCACATGGATGTTAGATATCATTTAGTGAGGGATTTAGTGGCTAAAGGAATCATAGACCTGAAGAAGATATCAACTAAGGATAATCCAGCTGACATGGGCACAAAGGTAGTAACTGTCACAAAGTTCAAACACTGTTTGAACCTACTATTTATAAAATAAGCAGCAAAAATAACAGAGCTGAGAAGGATTCTTGGGAGGAAGCTGCACTAGAGAGAATTAGACTGAGCAGTTTGGTTGTGTTTGTGTTTTTGGAGCTTCAACGTGGAGAATGTTAGAGTGAAGCACACAAAAATACTGCCATTGTATATTTAGTGCAATGCTGTCGTTTTACTCTTGTCATCACAAAGACAAAATCCAGACCATTGAAGACTTTAACATCTGACGGCCAGGATTCATTCTCCTCAAAATAGAATGAAAAAAAATGACTACACCTTGCTGCTGCGTTTTTAGTCTGCTTGCTAGGTTTTTATTTTATAGTTTTCATTATTCTACGTTTTGCATCTGCTCTGTATCTCATTTCTCTTGGCTGTAATCTTTGTGTGGTTGGTTGTAATCACCTGTAAGGGTTGCCTTTCCCTTTTGATTCTTGAGGATCTGTTTTAGAGTTCTCATAGGAAAGATTCTAGTTTATTGTGAGAGAGAGATACACTGTTTAATAGTGAGTTTGGGTGTAGAATCTGTTTGTATCAGGTTGTATTAATCTTTAGTGCAGCGAGCTCCTGAGTTTCTTGAGCTCAATGTGGATGTTGTTTATCCTATATAGGATAAGCGAACCACGGTAAAAATCCATGTCTTTGTTCTTGATTTCTTTTCGTTTTTTCACTTGTGTGTGAAATTGGTGGATGATTTTGAGTGTCATAAGTGCAGATTATCTCTACAAAAAACAAATAATTTTCTTCAAGCTTCCCATAAATGACTAATTAATTTTATTTTTATAATTGCAGTGCGTTAAAGGTTTATTTCGCAATGACATTTTGGAACCGAAATGTACTTTTGCATCGCCAAATGTGGACCAGAGAGAAATGCCTCGCAGAGCTCTACAAGAAAATCCTATGAATTTTATCCTTTCACCACCGAAAATTCCTGATTTATGGTGCCGAGTTGATAATTTTTCATGATACTTGAATGAAATGAGGATGTTTACTCCTACCCAAGTTCTGGGAATGTTGTTTTCAAATCTGAAAAGCGTAGTTGAGAAGAATCTGAATGCAGCTGTAGTGGACTGCTGCATTGGAAATCCTATTTATTTCACTGACCTTCAAAGAAGAGTTGTGTTGGATGCAGCCACAATTGCAGGTCTGCATCCTCTTTGCTTGGTTCATGAAACTACAGCCACAACATTGGCTTATGGTATTTATAAGACTGATTTGCCTGAAAATGACCAATTGAATGTTGCCTTTATGGATGTGAGGAATTCAAGTTTCCAAGTGTGCATAGTCGGGTTCAAGAAGGTCAACTTAAGATATTGGGTCACTAATTTGATCGGTCTTTGGGTGGTAGAGATTTTGATGAAGCTCTATTCCAGCATTTTGCAACCAAGTTCAAGGATGAATACAAGATTGTTGTTTTCTAGAATGCCAGAGCCTGCCTTCATCTTAGGGCTGCCTTTGAGAAATTGAAGAAAGTTTTTAGTGCCAATCCTAAGGCACCTTTGAATATTGAATGCTTGATGGATGAGAAGGATGTAAGGGGTTTCATTAAGAGGGATGAATTCGAACAAATTAGTGCTCCAATTTTGGAACGTGTGGAGAGGCCTTTGGAGAAGGCTTTGGCTGAAACTGGGCATTCAGTCAAGAATGTTGAAATAAAGAGAGTTTTGAGGAATCATATGATTGTATATTTCTGTGTGTAAAAATGCCTATATATATAGTGGAGAAGGCCAAAGTTAATAAGGAAATACACTATATGGAAAGATTCTAACCTTGCATAATTACAGGAAATTATAGTATAATTATAGGAATAATCATATATTCTAGGGATATTATAAGATACTAATATATATACTAACAATATTCTAGTGATATTATAAGATACTAATATATATACTAACATCCCCCTTCAAACTCTTGGTGGCGAAGTCAACTGGGGTTTGGAAACAAGATCACCAAGTCGACCAGGTGGATGGGATTTCGTAAAAATATCAGCAAGATTATCTTCAAAAGAAATTGAATGTAACTGGAGGACACCCTGCTGAAGATGATGGCGGATGAAGTGACAATCAATCTCAATATGTTTAGTACGTTCATGAAACACATCATTTTGTGCAATCTGGACGGCACTACGATTATCACAGTGAAGAGGAGAACTTATTGATTGAGAAACACCCATATCTTTCAGAAGCCAGCGTAACCACAAAAGTTCAGATGTCATATCAGCAAGTCCGCAATACTCAGCCTCAGTGCTAGAACAGGCAACAACAGACTATTTTTTACTATGCCATGAAATCAAAGAAATACCAAGTAAGAAACAATAACCATTGGTGGAGCGAAGATCAGTAGGATCTAAAATTAACTTAAACTTTGAGAGCTAATTCAATTTTGAATTTTATCTAAAATTAACTGTTGTTAAGATTTAAAAGGCTTTAGCTAAGGGTACGAATATTAAGAATTAAAGATAATGGTAAAAGAAGGAAGAGAAAATAGCACCCTTTAGGCTACTAACATTTGGTAATCAATCAAAGAGTAAGTTTTGACTAATAATATTTCTAACAGGATCAAGTTTCAGGTAAAAGAAATACTTGGATGTTAATCCATGTAATTTAATAGTTTAGTTGTTGTGTTGGTGTTAAAAATAATGATCTCTACCTTGTTTCTCAAATTTATTTGATTGCAATATTGTATTCATGACTACGAATTTGTGTTATGTTCAATTGTTTAACCTTATATATTTATGCTATTCACTTGATATTAGCAATAAGTATTTCATTAAAAATACTTTAAAGTATGACATTGAACTCAAATTACATCCAAATGCATAAAGTTCCTTAACGGTTTTATCACAAAAATGTCCAATGATCGATGATAAAGTGAGAGTTAACATTGCACTAGAAATTGAGTTACATGAATAAAAGGATGAGCTTTTGAGTTTTGACATCTCCTTACTCTCAAGAACAAGACGGTATTATTCTAAATTACCTTGTAAACTACACATTATATTATTATTTTAGTTTTAATATTATTTTCACTTTTAAAGATGCAATGTTTGGACAGTAATTTCATGTATTTAAACTGTTTTAACAATTTCTTAAGATTATCTATAGAAAAATAAAATTAATTTGTTGATTTAATTTTATATAAACGCATAAGAATTAATTATGATAAAATTTTGACTGATGAAATAGTGAAAGATACAACAGTTGCATCGAAAGAAGGGTCATCCAACGAAATAGTTGAGAATGAGACATCTCTTCTTCAAGAAAATGTTGGTACATTTTGATATCATCTTGTAAATTGCTTATTATTTTATTTCATATTATTAAAGATGAATCATTTTGAGTATCCTTTTATTTTACGTCTTAAAAATTCCTTAGCAATCGTGTTGGTATTACCTAAACTAAGAGAAAATTAATTTGTTTATTGTAATATAAGTGCATAAGAAGTGCCCATTAAAATAGTCGATCAACCGTGAGATTAAACAAATGTAAACATTTTAGAATTTTTTGAAATTTAACTCTTAAGAGTTAATTTCATTTTGAAAAAAGTATGGTTAAAATTTAAAGGTTTAAAGTTAACATTAAATTTCGTTAAAAGGACTAAAATAAATATAATTTAAGATCACAATGACCTGTGCTAAGAAGCATTTTTTTTTTCATATTATTTGGGTCAGGGTATTTATGATTTACGATATTAACCGTCTGAGAAGTCACAATCCCCTCCTAAGATTTGTCTTATATCTTTTTCTTTAGAAGAAAATCTAGAATAACCTAGAGGTACCAACTCAGAATGCTAAGTTGGTACCACAAACTAATAATAAACTGACATGTGTCAAATACATTAAAAATTTTATTTTAATATTATCAAAAACTATAATCCAATTAAAACACTTTATCTTCCATCATTGCCTCAACGGTATCGCTAGCGACTCCTTTCTCATTTTTTCTTCCGCCATAGCCTCAATCTTCTCCGCCATAGCCTCAATCTTCTCCGCCAGGCTCTTGGCCCCAGTTTTTTCTTCCGCCATTGCCTCAACCTTCTCTGCCATAGCCTCCTCTCCTTCCCCCATTTTTTCTTCAGCCATTGCCTCAACCTTCTCTGCCACCGCCTCCTTACCCTATTTTTTATCAACCCAGTTTTAATTTTTCAGCTCCGCCTCTGCCATCTTCCTCCCCCAATTTTTATTAACCTAGTCTAATTTTTTCAAGTCAACAAACTAATTATCCTCATGAAACAAACACATAATCAATGAATCCAAATGAAACAAACACACCATCAATCAATAATATATAAATCTGATATACTTTTTTCCCTCAAAAACAATCCAACTCAATGATTTCCAATCAACCCACTCAAACATTTTTTATCTCTTGTCCATTGCAAGACGGAGAGCATTTGTTACCGTTTCAGTTCGGTAAAAACCGGTCTTGATTTATGTTAGGCACTACAAGTTCATCGGTTTCTTGCCGCAATAAACACTGAAAAGGCATTTGTCGAATTCACTTAGTTTATTTCAGTTTGGCCATGTACTGTACTGCATTATCATCCTTAGTTTTACTGTTTATTTCTGTCTAGTCCTTAATTTTATTGTTTAATTTAAATAAATTTCACACATTTCAGTTTATTATTAGTTTGTGGTACCAAATCAGCATTCTGATTTGTACCACCGGCTACTGTAGATTTTCTTTATTTTCAGAAACATACATTTTTTTAACCACCCTTTTAATGGTCCTTCAACTGATTTATTATTTATGTAAAGTAACTAAGTAAGTACATTTATGTAAAGTAACTAAGTATGTACATTTATGTAAAGTAAGAATTACAGTTTCAAATGTTAGCAATGGCATACAGAGTGTAAAACTGTATATTCAATTTATGTACGAAAAGCGTGACCTTTTGTATCAATTAATTTTGTATATATAGTTCATATTTTTAATATTAATATATATATTTACATCAACACTATATGTTTAAATGAATTAGTTTTTACATATAAAACTTCTTTCTTGTTTCACCTTTACAGATGATACAAGGATCAATGAAGACTGTAAAAAATTGTATCAAGCTGTACTAAACAATGACCACTGCAGCGCTTCTTTTAATACTCTTAGGGGAGATCCACAAAACTTTCAAAATATGTTTGAAAATGAGGACACCCTTCTCCACGTTGCAGTTAAGGAAAACTCCACTTTTTTTCTCCCTCTGCTAGTAAATTTAATGCAAAGCGACGATTTTGCTTTTAAAAATCGTCATGGCAATACTGCTTTTTTTATTGCTGCTGAATTGGGAATGTTGGAAGATGCTAAACTGATGTTTGAAAAGAATAAAGAATTACCAAGTATCCGTGGAGACAAGGAAATGCTACCAATTCACATTGCAGCTCTGGGCGGCCATGAAAGGATGGTGGAGTTTCTTTATGAAGTCCAAGGACCCCTGGAAGAAATGGATAGCAACAAATTTTTTTGGTAAGCACCCACTTTTTCTAATATTCTAATTGCTTATTTACTTGTTTACTTGACCATATTAGTTTTATTATGATGCTTTTATAAATTATTTAAAAAAAAAAAAACTATTTTATTTGTGTTCATAGTTTTTATTAAATTAATATAATATAAGGTATATTTACCCAGAGTTTTGATTTAACAATAAAAATCCTCTTGATGTATGAAATAATACAAAACCGGTCCATTGCCTATTATTTTAGTTAGTTTATAATAGCCATTAGAATACTAATTATATTGATAATACATGATTACATATGCATGGTTACATGCAAGAAATTAAGTGTAGGAGACTTGATCACAAAGTTGAGACGCGATGCGTCAAATAGATTATAAAGAATAGGAAAATGCTATGCAAGATGAGTCAGAATCTAGCAGAAACATATAGTTTGGCTTACCTTAGGATAGAAAACCCGTAAGTTGCAAATGGGTACTCAAAAGAAATTGAATGCAGATTGTAACCTAAACAGATGTAAGGCAAGGCTAGTTTCAAAGGCTATAATAAAATTGGAATAGACTTTGTTGATACTTTTCCTAGGGCTAAATTTACAGAATAAGATACTCTGTTAGTAGTACAAATGAATCTTGAGCTATACTAATTAGATGTCAAGACTGATTTTCTCAATGGAGAGTTAAAAGAAGACATTGACATGTCACAACCATAAGGTTTTGTGATTAAAGGACATGAAAACAAAGTCTACAAGTTAAAGAAATCTTTGTGAACTCAAACAGTCATCTAAGATTGGTATTTGAAATTCCACTAAGTTACCTAGAATTAGGGAACAACGTGAGTCCATTAGATCATTGTCTTTATAGTTGGAAGTGCCAAGATAAATAGCTATATTGTCACTGTATGTAGATGACATAAAATTGTTGGAAATTGCTAGATATGATTAATTAGACTAAATCATATCAAGGTTCAAAATTTGAAAAGAAGATATGGGCAAGCATCTTATGTCCTAGGAATTAAAATTGTTAGAGACAAGAATTCAAAGATTTTTATATCTAGACCAAAAAAATTATCTAGATTACGTATTGGTTTAATATGATAAATTGTAAACCATTAGGAAACAATTCTCACTAAAGTTTGTCCTGAAATGAGAATGAAATAAAAGAAATGGACTAAGTTCTCATGCACAAGTAGTCGGAAGTCCGATGTATGTAATGACCAGTACAAGACCAAATATTGTCCTGCAGTAGGAGTGGCTGGAGTTAGTATATATCAATCAAAACCTGGAATAATTCATTGGCGTGGCTGGAGTTAGTATATATAAATCAAACCTAGAATAATTCATTGGCAATTTGTGAAAAGATTATGAGATATCCGAAGGGCACTAAAGGTATCAAACTGTGTTTTGGTTTAAATGATCTAGAACTTTTGACTATTGTGATGCAGATTTTGCAGGTGACATAGATGTAGAAAGTCCACAAGTGGTAATATATATATTTTATTTGGTGGAACAACTTTTATTGAGTAAGTAGGAAACAAGCTTGTGTTGCGAAGTCAACCATAAAAGCAGGATATATATCTAGTAGCACAATTGTAAGTACACAGTATGCTAAAAGATTTAATGCTAGCCTACAATTGTATACTGATAACATGTTTATGTGTTTTGTGATAATAAGTCTGTCATCTTTTTGGTAAAAATGGAGCTAATAGTTCCAAAGGTAAACACATTGGCATAACTTATGGCCATATTCAAGATATAATGGAAGGAGAAATCAAGTCTACTATATACACTGGTGAGATGGTGGCTGTCTTTTGACCAGGGATTATCTTTGGGAAAGTTCAGAGAGCTTTGGACTACTATGGGCTAAAGAATCATCTAGTGCCTGTTAGAACATGTGATATAATGCATCATTTGTAGATTTTGGGGATGCCTAAAAAACAAGTTGATGCAACTCTATCTGATTATTAATAGATTGCTTAAAGAAAAGATAAAGAGGACACTAGTGAGGTAACAAGGGTTATAATATATCTTCTTGGTTGTAAAATCCATTTTATGGCACTAAGTTACCTATAAAGTCATTTGATAAGGCAAGTCAAGGAAACCTTCGAATTAATTAATATTCTCTCTCTATACACACGTACTTTGTAATGCATTATTGAGATTTTTAGGTAATTTGAGTGTCTAGGATTCTGCATGTCACCACGAATCTAACGGCTGTGTCAAGGTCCTGTAATCATTTCTTCATATATTATACCTATTTTAAAACTAATTTTGAGAGATATTTGCTATATATGAGAGTGGCTTCATATAACTATTTAAAAAAGTACTAAGCTCACTAAATGACATTCTTTGACGTTGATCCAATGTAGTCCAACAATTTAGAAGTTAGTTAGTTAACAATAAAATATATTTGTCTTCTTTACAAAATTCTTTGGATTGCATTAAATCAATGGCTAACAATTTCCACACAATAGTTTAACCTTATAAATACATTCACATAATATTTTATTTAGTATATCATTACACTAAGGCTACATGTTTGAATGAGGATTGGATAGGAATATGAATGGAAAGTGTTGATGCTTGATTTGGACACCAACTAAACGAACGTGTGAAATGCTGAGCTGGACCAGAAGTCACACGTGAATGGGGATATTGAAATGAGTAAAGATGGAGAAACAATGTTTAAAGTGGTTCGGATGCTTAAACAACGACTCCTACATCCACTGATATCGTATTGATATGAGGCGTCGGTCGCATTCAGCGAGCTGACGTACAAGTGATTACAAGAGAAGAATAAGCTATTACAGAGAGAAATTAGCTAATCTAGAGTGAAATGAGCCAACCCCCCAAACGGGAGAGGAGCCCTCTATTTATAGTGGGATGAATTAGAGTGATGATTACAGAATCCGTAAAAAGGGGGCAGATACTGTGCAAATCCTTATTTGTATCCCGTTGCTCACCTACTCGAGTGTTTTCCTCGATTTGTGCAGGGATTGGACACGTGACGGCCTCCAGCCTTTCGTCATTCTGGCGCGCACCCCTGCACTGCAGGAGCCAGTATGCAACGTGGCTGCGTCTGAATGGCTGTAGGTCTGCCTAGACTCTGGCCATTCACGCTGACTAGCTCTGCGTCAGCCTTACTTTTTCAGGCATAACAGAAGTCCCCTAGTTTTCAAGGTTTGAGAATCGAACCTTGAAACTACATAATTATGCCTTGATTGATGCTTCGGAGAGATTCAGTTGACCCGACTTGATTACAAGAGGTCGAGGAGACACTTTTATGCATGCGACCTGAGATGTTCATTATTTAAGAATGAGCGACCTATCTTAGACTGCCATGATTTTGATCCTTTTCGAAGTTCATGACCTGATTGCACTTGGAGTTCTTTGCTGAAGACAGGGATCGTGTTGCTTCGGAACTGATACCATTGAGAGTCACATCGCCTGGCGACTGACATGGGATAGATCGAAGAGTCACGTTGCTTCGCGACTGACAAGACAAAGAGTGTTCTTCGTAACAACTCTTCGTTGTTATCCGTTGCACTTTTGCAGCGGATACATTTAATGACATACTTTTGTTCTGACAGACATGTCTTATGCGCAATAAGTGCCGCCATGCGCATTAAATGCGAGCCATGCTGAAACGACATTCCCTATCAGAGCATTAAATGCGGTGGGGGCCATTTAATGTGGAGGGAAAACATGCCTCGCTTGAGTTTTCAACGGAAGAGAATGATGATTTGGTTTTTGAAGCGTGACGGTCACTTTTTTTTTGCTGATCTGCGACAGATGGTCGCAATCAGCGGTGATACGTTTTCCCCCAACGTCGTTTGACTTTGGGAAACCAAAGCGTCATTCTTTCACTAAAACCTAGGTTCACTTCAGGCAATGTCACAATATTCATCTTCTCAGAGAGAGTAAGAGATTTTCGTGAACTTTGATTCTTTGCCTTTCAAACCGGTGCGCACTGATATTCAAGCAAGAGGATTCATTCTTCTCATTCCAGGAGGTAAGGATGGTTTCTCTGTCATTTTGGCTATTTTTTGCTTTTAATAATTTCCACGTGATGACAGTCTCCATTGTCGATCAGAGATGAAACATTCTCCTTGGTTCGAGCCATGAATGGTGACTCTAAAAATACTCTGTAGGGTTTTTCTAGGGTTTAAGGGAGGAAGTATTTACTCTTTCTTCCACGTCATCGTACGAAACAGTGTACGAGGAGTGATCGATTCCCTGCTTGTCGCTTTTACAGACCGCAGTAGAATGGACCCCCCAATGACTAGAGCTGAGGAAGGGACCAGCTCGCCTACATAAGATGCCCTGTGGGTCCCCTTAGGAATCTATCGATGATGACTGTCGAGGATCTTGAAAAGATAGTGGACCAATACGCTCTCCATGTGGAGGTCTTCTAAGATAGGACACGCATAGCTCGGAATCTGCCACGGGGGCTGGCTATGATCTCCAAGACTATATTCAAGAGTGGAGGGTTATCCCCTTTCACCCTTTGTCAAGTCGGTTCTCGATCATTTCAGGATCGCACCACTTCGCTCATGCCAAATGCGTACATGATAACCGTGGCTATGTATATTGTGTGTGACAAACGGATTGGGCGAGCTAACCGCGGTGGAGTTGTTGGTCGTACATTCTGAAGAAGAGTAGGACAAAGATTCTTACTATTTTTCTAAGGAACTACCATCGAAGTGGGACACAGTTACCCGACAATGTAGGGGCATACGAGACGAAGTTCTTTTCTTTCGTCATGATGGCATTTTCTATTTCCACGATCCAAGTAGGTTTTCATTCTTAATGAATTTACGAACTCTTTTGGTCTTTGCTAACGAGCTATTTTTCTTTGCAGTTAACAAGATACCAGGTTAGAGCTCCTCGAGGATCCAGATAGGATCACTACCTTCGGCTTCTACCCAAAGAGAGTCGTGATGCCAGATTGCTCGTGACAATCGCAAATTGTGAAATACGGTTTCTTCACCCTAAAAATGACCCTAGAGCCCCCATCGAGTACGCTTCGCAACCTTGCTTATTTTTTATTGTGAATGCAGCGAACTGTTTTACTAACGACGTTTGCGTCAGCGACCATGCCTCTAAAAGTACCCAAATTGCCACGACCTAGGCAGTTCACCTTCCCCCAAGTGGGCGCCACCGGACCTGATTGAGCTGCCCCCAGCTCCCCCCTCGGGGGGCAACAATAGGAACTCCGGTACACCTATTGGGGCTCCTCAGCCTTCAGTGGTGCTCGGTTTGACCTAAGGTGCTCCCTAGCCTCGGTTGTTCGCCCGAGGCAGAATACAGTGGCCTAACGCCAAGAAGAGGAGGCAAATTCAGATCGAAGAGTCAGTCAGAGTCCGAGCCGAGGATCTGGGCACTCAGCCTGGGAGGTCACAGCCTGACATTTCCATTGCTCCAAGAGCCCACGATCAAGTCAGAGCGAGGCCGCGAATCTTGGGTGGAGATCGGGCAAGGAACCGACGGGCGACACAACTCCTATTGGAGGCACGGACACGGACACTCGGTGTTGGACTCGATGAGGCAACTCTTGGATCATCTGTAGCTGGTGGTTTTTCCCTGCTGGAGTGCGGGCTCACAGAGGCATTCGAGCAGTTCATGCCTCCATTCATGTGGACCTGATGTCCACGTCCATCCTACACCTGAGCAAGGTAGAACGGCTGTCCTCGGTGAGGACTTACATTCATCTTTTCAATAGTAAGGAAGCTAGCTTGTTACTCTTTTTGTTCGCAGGCTCTGCTCTCCATGTAATTTCCCTACAAAAGGTCTGGCTGGGAGCTGTCGAGGGGGGGTCACACTGAGGGAGGAGAATGCGCGGCTCAGGGGACTTAAGCCGCTAGCCAGAGAAAACTTATCCACCGCTTTGGGAGCCAGTACCTGAATGAAAGGAATGCTGCTCTTCGCACAGTGGATTTTCATAAGGCCGAGCTAGAGAAGCACGGAGGAGATAAAGGAGCTCTAGAGACAGTGGCCAGACTCACCAAGGAGGCTGGCAAAGAAGACCAAGAGCTAAAAACATCCTCCGAGGCAAGCAGGCGGAGAGGGCGAGTTATGGAGGCCTCCGAGAAGCAAAGCGGGCGCTTGAGGCCGAACTCCATGCTAATCAGGGAAGAGTCACTTCACTGACTGATGAGATACAGCGTCAAGGGGCAGAGATCAGTCAAAGGCTGCGAATGGGCAATTTAGTCTATCTATGCCCTACGGCAGAAGAATCCTAAATGGATGTATCTGACCTCCGAGGAATACAGGAAATTCTTGGGTCCATGGCACGGCTTGACGATGAGGAAGTGACGGAGGCCGCCCAGGTCCTGACAGGGAGAGTCTTCGGGGTATCTCCCTGAGGAGCCCGCAGTCAGCTAGGGTGATTGGTGATCAGCTTGGAGGCGACAGGTCGCGCCTCGGGAATTGGGGATGAAGGCCAATGATTGCTTTTGCTTTTGGAGTCTTTTCCTGCTTGCTTATGTATTTCTTTTAAAATAATAAAGGCATCGCTCTTTTCATCTTTCATGATACAATTTTCATACTCTATACACATTACATATGAGATCGCATTCTAACTGTTTACAATTACATCGGAACAAGTTTATGTGAACAGAATTAAACATGTAAAAAGGGTTACGAAAGAGTGGAATTATACATTTTATTTACATTTACAAGGACAAAGTAAAATTTTTACAAGGAAAAATGAGTTCGGAATTACTGATAATATGGTCGGAGATGTTCAACATTCCAAGCTCGCAGTACTTCAGAGCTATTCAGCCTTTTGAGATGATAAGTCCTCGGTCTTATCACTTTGGCGATGCGGTATGGGCCCTCCCAGTTCGGTCCCAAAACGCCCACACTCGGTTCTCTAGTATCGAGGAGAACTTCCATCAAAACGAGATCGCCGACCTGGAAGTTTCTTCTTTTGACCTTAGAGTCGAAGAACCTTTTTGCGCGTTGCCGATAGGCTGCTATTCTTAGCTAAGTCTTGCTATGATGTTCTTTAACTAGGTCCAGACTTGCGCGCATGAGCGCTTCATTGTCAGCTTCGTTGAACAGGTCCCTCCAAAGTGAACCGGTCCCTACCTCCACAGGGATCATCGCTTCGCAGCCATATGTTATCGAAAAAGGGGTTTTTGAGGTAGAGGTTCTTGGAGTTGTCCTATATGCCCACAGAACTTCGAGAAGGTCATCGGCCCAATTTCCCTTGGTTGCGCCAAGTTTGGCCTTCAGAGTGTGCTTTGATGGTTTTGTTGACAACTTCAACTTAACCATTTGCTTGCGGTCTTGCAATTGAGGCAAACTACTACAACATTATGCATTTCTAGCCATGGCGTTCATTGTAGCTAAAAGTATGAATTTACGTNGTAAGTACTACAGTATGGGCTAAAAGATTTAATGCTAGCCTACAATTGGGTATACTTGATAACATGTTTATGTGTTTTGTGATAATAAGTCTGTCATCTGTTTGGTAAAAAGTGGAGCTAATAGTTCCAAAGGTAAACACATTGGCATAACTTATGGCCATATTCAAGATATAATGGAAGGGAGAAATCAAAGTCTACTATATACACTGGTGAGATGGTGGCTGATCTTATGACCAAGGGATTATCTTTGGAAAAGTTCCTACTTTTTTAGGCATAACAGAAGTCCCCTAGTTTTCAAGGTTTGAGAATCGAACCTTGGAAACTACATAATTATGCCTTGATTTGATGCTTTCGGAGAGATTCTAGTTGACCCGACTTGATTGCAAAGAGGTCGAGGAGACACTTTTATGCATGCGACCTGAGATGGTCATTATTTTAAGAATGAGCGACCTACTCTTAGACTGCCATGATTTTGATCCTTTTCCGAAGTTCATGACCTGATTGCACTTGGAGTTCTTTACTGAAGACAGGGATCGTGTTGCTTCGAAACTGATACACATTGAGAGTCACATCGCCTGGCGACTGACATGGGATAAGATCGAAGAGTCACGTTGCTTCGCGACTGACAAGACAAAGAGTGTTCTTCGTAACAACCTCTTCAGATGTTATCCGTTGCACTTTTGCAGTGGATACATTTAATGACATACCTTTTGTTCTGACAGACATGTCTTATGCGCAACAAGTGCCAGCCATGCGCATTAAATGCGAGCCATGCTGAAACGACATTCCCTATCAGAGCATTAAATGCGGATGGGGGTGCATTTAATGTGGAGGGAAAACATGCCGTCGCTTGAGTTTTCAACGGAAGAGAATGATGATTTGGTTTTTGAAGCGTGACGGTCATTTTTTTTTTGCTGATCTGCGACAGATGGTCGCAATCAGCGGTGATACGTTTTTCCACCCAAACGTCGTTTGACTTTGGGAAACCAAAGCGTCATTTCTTTCACTATAAACCTAGGTTCACTTCAGGCAATGTCACAATATTCATCTTCTCAGAGAGAGTAAGAGATTTTTGTGAACTTTGATTCTTTGCCTTTCAAACCGGTGCGCACTTGATATTCAAAGCAAGAGGATTCATTCTTCTCATTCTAGGAGGTAAGGATGGTTTCTCTGTCATTTTCGCCATTTTTTGCTTTCAATAGTTTCCACGTGATGACAGTCTGCCAATTGTCCATCGGAGATGAAACATTCTCCTTGGGTTCGAGCCATAATGGTGACTCTAAAAATACTCTGTTAGGGTTTTTCTAGGGTTCAAGGGAGGAAGTATTTACTCTTTCTTCCACGTCATCGTACGAAACAGTGTACAAGGACTGATCGATTCCCTGCTTGTCGCTTTTGCAAACCGCAGTAGAATGGACCCCCCAATGACTAGAGCCGAGGAAGGGACCAGCTCGCCTGCATAAGATGCCCCTGTAGGTCCCCGTTAGGAGATCCTATCGGTGATGACTGTCGAGGATCTTGAAAAGATAGTGGACTAATACGCTCTCCATGTGGAGGTCTTCTGAGATAGGACACGCATAGCTCGGAATCTGCCACGGGGGCTGGCTATGATCTCCAAGACTATAATTTAAGAGTGGAGGGTTGATCCCCTTTCACCCTTTTCAAGTCGGTCCTCGATCATTTCGGGATCGCACACTTAGCTCATGGCAAATGCGTACATGATAACCGTGGCTATGTATATTGTGTGTGGCGAAAACGGATGGGCGAGTAACAGCGGTGGAGCTCGGTTGCTCGTACATTCTGAAGAGAGTAAGGACAAAGATTCTTACTATTTTTCTAAGCAAACTACCATCGAAGTGGGACACAGTTACCCGAGCAATGTGGGGATATGAGACGAAGTTCTTTTCTTTCGTCATGATGGCATTTGCTATTTCCAAGATCCAAGTAGGTTTTCATTTTAAGAATTTACGAACCTTTTGGTCTTTACTAACGAGCATTTTTTCTTTGCAGTTAACAAGATGACCAGGTTAGAGCTCCGAGGATCCAGATAGGATCACTACCTTCAGCTTTCTACCTGAAGAGAGTTGTGATGCCAGATTGCTGTGACAATCGCAAATTTACAGAAATACGGTTTCTTTAACCAAAAATGACCCTAGAGCCCCATCGAGTATGCTTGCAACCTTGGCTTATTTTTTTATTGTGAATGCAGCGAACTGTTTTACTAAAGACGTTTACGTGCAGCGACCATGCCTCCAACGTACCCAGATCGCCACAACCTAGGCAGTTCACCTTTCCCCCGAGTGGGCGCCATCGGACCGATTGGAGCTGCCCCTAGCGGGCCCCCCGTCGGGGGGGCAACAATGGAAACTCTAGTACACCTATTGGGGCTCCTCAGCCTTCAGTTGGTGCTCCGGTTTGACCACGGGTGCTCCCTAGCCTCGGTTGTTGCCCAAGGCAGAATACATGGCCTAACGGCCCAAGAAGAGGGGTAAATTCATATCGAAGAGTTAGAGTCCGAGCCGGAGGATCTGGGCACTGAGCCGGGAAGTCACAGCCTGACATTTCCATTGCTCTGAGAGCAACACGATCAAGTCAGAGCAAGGCCGCAAATCTTGGGAGGAGATCGGGCAAGGAACCGACGGGCAACACAACTCCTATTGGAGGCGCGGACACGGACACTCAGTGTTGGACTTGATGAGGCAACTCTGGATCTGTAGTGGTGGTTTTTACCTGCAGAGTGCGGGCTCACAGAGGGATTCGAGCAGTTCATGGCCTCCATTCATGTGGACCTGATGTCACGTCCATCCTACACCTGAGCAAGGTAGAACGAGCTGTCTCGGTGAGGACTTTACATTCATCCTCAATAGTAAGGAAGCTAGCTTGTTACTCTTTTGTTCGCAGGCTCTGCTCTCCATGTAATTTCCCTACAAAAGGTCCGGCTGGGAGCTGTCGATGGGGAGGTCACGCGAGGGAGGAGAATGCGTGGCTCAAGCGGGACTTAGAAGCCGCTGAGCTAGAGAAAGACTTATCCACCGCTTTGGCGAGCCAGTACCTGAATGAAAGGAATGCTGTCTTCACACAGTGGATTTTCATAAGGCCGAGCTAGAGAAGCACGGAGAGGAGATAAAGGAGCTCCAGAGGACAGTGGCCAAACTCACCAAGGAGGCTGGCAAGAAAGACCAAGAGCTAAAAAACATCCTCAGCGAGCAGGGCAGGGAGAGGGGCGAGCTGTGGGAGGCTCCGAGAAGCAAAGGCGGGCGCTTGAGGCCAAACTCCATGTAATCAGGGAAGAGTCACTTCACTACTGATGAGATACAGCGTCAAGGGGCAGAGATCAAGTCAAAGGCTACTGAATGGGCAATTTAGTCTATCTATGCCCTACGGCCGAAGAATCCTTAAATGGATGTATCTGACCTCCCAGAGGAATACTAGGAAATTCTGGGTCCATGGCACGGCTTGACGATGAGGAAGTGACGGAGGCCGCCTGAGGTCCTGACCAGGGAGAGTCTTCGGGGTATCTCCCTGGGAGCCCGCAGTCAGCTAGGTGATTGGTGATCAGCTCGGCGGCGACGAGGTCGCGCTCCGGGAATTGGGGATGAAGGCCAATGATTGCTTTTGCTTTGGAGTCTTTTCCTGTTGCTTATGTATTCTTTAAATAAATAAAGGCATCGCTCTTTCAATCTTTCATGAGACAATTTTCATACTCTATACACATTACATATGAGATCGCATTCTAACTGTTTACAATTACATCGGAACAAGTTTATGTGAACAGAATTAAACATGTAAAAAGGGTTACAAAGAGCGGAATTACATTTTATACATTTGCAAGGACAAAGTAAAATTTTTGCAAGGAAAAATGAGTTCGGAATTACTGATAATATGGTCGGAGATGTTCAACATTCCAAGCTCGTAGTACTTCAGAGCCATTCAACCTTTTGAGATGATAAGTCTCCAGTCTTATCACTTTGGTGATGCGGTATGGGCCCTCCCAGTCGGTCCCAAAACTCTACACTCGGTCTCTAGTATCGAGGAGAACTTCCTTCAAAACGAGATCGCCGACTTGGAAGTTTCTTCTTTGACCTTAGAGTCAAGAATCTTTTTGGGCATTGCTGATAGGCTGCTATTCTTGGCTGAGTCTTGCTATGATGTTCTTAAACTAGGTCCAAACTTGCGCGCATAGAGCGCTTCATTGTCAGCTTCATTGAACAGGTCCCTCCAAAGGAGACCGGCCTACCTCCACAGGGATCATCGCTTCGTACACATATGTTATCGAAAAAGGGGTTTTTGAGGTAGAGGTTCTTGGAGTTGTCCGTATGCCCCCAAAACTTCGAGAAGGTCGTCGGCCCAATTTCCTTGGCGCGCCAAGTTTGGCCTTCAGAGTGTGCTTTGTGGTTTTGTTGACAACTTCAAAACCATTTGCTGGGGTCTTGCAACTGAGGCAAACTTCTTATGGATGCCCAGCTCGTCGTAAAACTGCTTGAACTCCTCGTTATCAAACTGTTTCCATTGCAGATATGAGGGTGTGAGGAATCCCATAGTGGCACACGATGTTTTTGAAGACAAAGTCCTTGAGCTTTTTTGTGGTGATCGCGGCTAAGGGCTCTGCTTTGGCCTACTGGTAAAGTAATCTATCATGATCACCGCATACTTGACGACCCCCCCCCCCCCCCCTTTTACCAACTGGCATGGGTCCGATGAGATCGATTCCCCACATGGAGAATGGCCAGGGGCTGGACATGTTTACCAACGGTGGAAAGGAGCTCGCGGTATGTTCACGAACTGTTGGCACTTATCACACTTTTGACAAAGTTGTAAGGTCTTCTTGAATCAGGGGCTAGTAATACCCTGACAAACAACCACTACAACATTATGCATTTCTAGCCATGACGTTCATTGTAGCTAAAAGTATGAATTACGTAGCTAAATTGTTAGCTACAAATGCAATCTTTTGTAGCTTATCGTAGCTAGAAGTGGCGTAGCTAAGATTTAGCCATGTAACTTTTTGCTTACGTAGCTAACAATTCTATTTTTTGCTATAAATGAGATTAATATGTAACTAAAAAATTAAATATTTTTGCCATAACAATAATAAGTTTGTAGCAAAAACTTTGCCTTTATAGCCACGGAGAATAGTCTGTGTAGCTATGTTTGCATTTTAGCTACAAAAATATAAATTATACCTAAATCTTGAAAATTTCTGCTACAAAAATAATATCCATAGCAAATATATTAACTTTTTGGCTACGTGACAACTAAAATCGTAACTAAAAAAAATATCATTTGCCACATATATAGGAATTTATAGCTAAATTTTAATTTTTCGCTACAAACATATGAAGTCATATCTGTATATGAAAAAATATTGCTATAGACATAGTGTGTAATAGCTAAATATGAAATTACTTGCTATGAATATTTCGATTTGTAGCTAAATATTATAATTATTTGCTATGGACTATTGAAGTCATATCTATATGTGAAATTCAGTTGCTATGGACATAGTTTGTTCATAGCTAAATATTGAAATAACTTGCTATAAATACTTTTAATTTGTAGCTAATATATAATTATTTGCTATGGAACAAATAATTATATAAAAAATTTATAATTTATTGCTTCAATTAAAATTAATTGTACAAATATTGCTATAATTAACAAATTTAATAATAATTACAGATTTATAGGAATTCTTTTATATAAATAGATAATTGACGTCATACGAAAATTTCTAACAAAAAGTTATACATTAGCAAAGTCATTTCCCACCAAATAATTGTCTACTCATAAAATCCTTCATCCTAGTCGTTTAAAATGTTATCAACTAATTTTCTTTTACAAAATATGAATCTTCAATGTCATAGCAATCTTTCCTGACCATTTAAGAATTTCACCAACCGTAATATCAAAATTGAAAAAGAACTTAGATTAATCATATAGATTAATGTAATCATTGCATATCACTTTATGATTAATGTAAAAGCAAAATGGTTTTCATAGTATATATGCAATTTTCAAAATAACTTACAATTTCATCCAAAGGGATTTGGTTATTATTGAAGATTGTTGACCTTGAGTGTAAGCATCGTCATGAACTTCTCTTCCCATCGTCTATTCATCTCCTCCATTTGCTTTTTAATCTTCTAATTTCTCATTTGCTTCCCTTTTGCCTCCTCCACCCTTTCATTTGCTTCCTTCCTAGTTGTTTGTACTTGTTCATAAGTTGTGCTTTAGTTGGTCTACTTCCAAATATTCGGTAATACTTTTCCTGGACCATAAGCACGCAAATAGCCATTCTTCTCTGGACCAAGGACCTCTTCAAATATTTCATCATCATTCAATAAGATTTGTCCTTTTATTTGTTGCTTTTTTAATGATCAAACTGTGACTACAAAACAAATTATGGTATTAGCTTGGATGTGTGTGCGTAATAAAAAATCAATAAGTAGTAAAGAGAATACAAAGCTATTACAATAATGTCTTCTGTAATGGATTCAACTTGCTTATCGTTCTTTTTTGCGAGATCTATCCAAACTTCAACACGAGAAGGAGCATATCCATTTTTCTTTTGCTGTCATAATAAAAGCTATGAACATATTGATTAAAAATAATGAATGTGAATTATTAAACTTAATCTTATTTGAAAGCAAATTCATACCATTTGACGTTTAGTCGAGCATAACTTTAGTTCCTGTGTAAGGAGGCATAGACGCTTGATCTATTTGTCTTATTCTGTTACTCCTTTCCTGTATAATGATAAAATAAACAATAATATTTATATCTTATAATTACATAGTAATTATGCTAAAATGTAACTTAAATAGCTATGCTTATTGAAAGGTTGCCTCACTCCAATAATTAACCAAATACTTTCAATCATCCTATGAACAAGTTTAGGCTGTTTTTCAAACGACTTTGGTAAGTTGGTTTCGAATCAAAATATTTTTTCTTCATTTGTATCTGTAATCCTATATAAGGCATTCATGTGACCAAAATGGCTTCTTTCCTTCCTTCTACTTCTTCAAATACAAACTTCTCCTGAAAAGCATATAAGATAAATAAGTTTCAAATTCTACACTTTAATATATTAAACAAAATACAAAATATTATAAATATTTATTTCTTATCCATCTTACTTGATAATGGTCCACATATGGTCAATTTCATGTTCTTAAGTTTTTCCACTCCTTTATTTGTAAAGGACAACATGACTTATTCCGAACTATTTGTCCTAAAAACCAAACAAAATATGTTGAGTTTTCATCACACAGCCTGATGATCCTCATCAAATTCTATGGGCAATTTTTCTCCTTTTTCTAATGTAATGATTTTTATGCAACGCCTAGGACCTCTTGTTTCCTTTTTTTTCATGTTTAGACCTAAAAATCATATGAAAATTATTAATTAGCAAATTAAGAACTGTATGACATTTAGAAAATGAAAATGCATGAAAGTAAAACATAAAAACTTAAAATTAAAACCTGATGTCCATGCCTCAATTCCAACATTGATGTGTGTTCCTCCGAAAATGCTGGTTGATTTCTCTCGAAAAATTTCCAACATCTGATGGAATCAACCCTTTTGGTAATATGAGTGTTTCGTATAGCACTGGCCAGTAATTGTTAATGTATAAATTTACCTCCTTGGATAGTATGAAGCAACCCTATTGTTGCTATCATTGTTAATACCTGGGCCTAAAGCTCCTGGGAATGACATTGATGTGTACTTGCAACCTTTAACAGGAATTACAAGAATTATGGCATTATGGAGTTGAGACTTTTGATGCTTCAAAGAAGGAAAATTTTTGCATGCGGTGCTGCATTTTATGGACAATTAATGATTTTCCTACATATGCTAATTTGCAGGGTGGAGTACTAAAGGAGCAAGGCTTGCTTCATGCAATGAGGAGACCCATCACTCGACTTAATATGGTCGTAAGTTTTCTTACATGGGGGTCATCGATTTTTACCTATGAATCATAAATGGCGAGAGAACAAGTCTTCCTTTGATGGAAAATTAGAGAAAAGGTCTGCTCCAAGAAGATGTCTGGAGATGATTGTTGAACCAATTACAAATGCTTCAACCTGTTACATTTGGTAAGGCTAAAAAGAAGCAGATAAATGATAAAAATCAAAACAGGCTAAATTGGAGGAAGAAAAGCATTTTTTTTAAATTGCCTATTGGAAAAAGAACTTATTACGTCACAATTTGGATGTCATGCACATTGAAAAAAATATATATGACAATATCATAGGTACATTGTTAGATATTGAGGGGAAAACCAAAGACAACTTGAATGCTCGTCGTGATTTGAAGGAAATGGGTATAAGAAGGATTTGCATCCAACTCAAAAGGATGGGAAGTGGTTTATTCAGCAGCATGTTACACTTTATCTTCAGAGGAAAAGACTAAATATGCAAGTTTTTAAAAAGCGTAAAGGTTCCTGATGGATATTCATCTAACATTCACGATGTGTGAGTGTTAAGGAGTACAAGATAAGGTCTCAAGAGCCATGATTCCCATATTCTTTTAGAACAACTTCTTCCTATGGCAATGCGTGGAATTGTACCAATAATGTGTATGATGCTATAACTGAGTTGAGCCTGTTTTTTAGAGGTTATGCTCAAAAGTGTTGAAAAAAGAAGCATTGGAGTGCCTTGAATCTCAAATTGTAATAACCTTGTGCAAATTAGAAAGAATCTTTCCACCAGCATTTTTTGATGTTATGGTGCACTTAACTGTTCACCTTGCAACTAAAGCAAAAAATGTAGGACCTGTACAATATCGATGGTGTATCCTATTGAGAGGTGAATATTTTGTTTTCATTATTTCAATATCTATTTTATATTTGTGTGGTTATAATAAGTTATTAATAGCTGAAGAAAACATTTGTAAGGTTCTTAGGAAAATTGAAGCGTTATGTTCGTAATAAAAGTCGACAGAAGGTTCTATTGCAGAAGGGTACATTGTGGAAGAAAGTCTAATATTTTGCTCGAGATATTTAAATTGTATTGAACTAAGCTGATAAGTTGGAAGAAATTTTGAAGGTAGTAATGTTGATTCAGGCAAAGGGTTATCTATATTTCATCAGTGTGGATATCCTTAACAAGGGATAAGGGTAGGTCGATTGAAAATAATGAATGGAAACAAGCCCATTTGTGTCGAAAAATTTTGAAGAAGTGCAACCTTTTTACGGTAAGATAGTTTCCTTGTTCATTTTTTTATTGGTGCTAGTTTTTTTTTTTTCTTTTTTTAATGTACTGTTTTATCATTGTTGGTTCTTACTTATTTTTTCAAATTGTTTGCAGTGAACATGAGCAAGGCATGTATCAAGAGGATTTTCATGAATGGTTTCATCATCGAGTAAGGTTTCCTTTTGTAAAATTTTATTTCTGCGATTTTGACATTAATTCTTACTATTCTTCTTGTCTTCTTTAATAGGTTGTACAATTGTAAAAGAAGAGAGTGCAGTGTAAATGAAGATCCTTATCTTTGTCTCGTGGTCCTTTTTCTAGTTACAAAGGTTTTCAGGCTATATCATAAATGGTTTTAGGTTTCACACTAAGCAACTTGAAGGAAAAAGGGTAAAGCAAAATAGTGGTGTTTTGGTAAAAGGAATGGTGGAGGATAAAAATATAGTTATTATGGAGTTCTTAATGAAATAATTAACTTCAATATTTGAATGAAAAACGGATTGTGTTATTTAAATATGATTGGTGGGATGTTCATGTGATTGGAAGAGGTGTGAAGAACAATAAGTATGGTTTTGTTAGTGTTAATACAGCTCGAAAATTATATAAGGATGAACCATTTGTGCTGCATCTCAAGCACAACAAATATTCTATGTTAATGATGGTTCCAATCCTAATTGGCTTGTTGTTTTAAAAGGTCGTCCGGATAGCTTTTATGACCTACCATGTGGTGAAAAATTCTATTGATGAAGAAGCTTTCCAAAAGATATATAGCTCTGAAAGATAATCAAATTACAATATGTTTGAAGATGATGGTGAATTAATCAATTGGAAGAGACATGAGATATCTGCTTTAGTAGTGCGATTGTTGATGATGATCATAGTGTTGATGAGAGAGAGAGATGCTGAAGACATTGATGTAATGACATTGATGATGAGGATTTGCTCATATAGATTATTAGATTGTTTGTTACATTTTTTTTTCTAATCTTTCATATATATTTGTTGAAAGCTTTGAGATTTTTGATACAGTTTTATTGTTTAAATGATTGTACGTTGAGTTCAATCCCTTATTTTACAAATTATGTTTTCAATTTTATAAAGTTTTATGGTTATACAATTCAATTAATTTGCTTTTCATATAATACTTGTGAAGTGAGACAGGTTGATAAATATATATGGTGGTTTTGGTTATTTGATATATACACCAAGTTTTATATAAAACTTATCTTCCATACAACCAAAATCTTTATTAAATGTATAAATAATTTAAATAGTTTCATTAACGCTGTCATCATCGTATCTAAAATATACATACAAGTTCATATATAAAAATATGAACATTATCAATTTTTATAATATCTCATATTCATACCTAAAATCACTTACATTTTATAAAGTGTTAGTTTTAAATCATCATAGAAAAGACAAAAACCTTAGAGATCCTTTAAAATACAATTTTTATTTTACAAAAGCTCACACTCTTAGCTCGCTGAAGGTGAGTTTTTTAAGTTAGCTATGGTTTAAGGTTCCATTTACTATTGATTTAGTGGTGTGATTATCACTATATTTGACTATAACTATTTAATTCATAAGTAATAAGATATAATTTACAAGATAAATTAGAATATTATAGCTGCATACTACAAAGATTGTAGCAAATTAATTTCACATTCTTTATTTGCTACAATTCAATAATGTATAGCTAAACACACATATTAAATATATATTGAGACTAATAGCTAAAAATGATACAAATGTTGTCACTACCATGAAAATAAAATTTGTATAGCTAAATACCTTAATGAGCTACAAATTTTAATATTTTATAGCTAATGTATAAATAATAGCTATATAAGTAAAATTGTAGCTAATAATGATACTATATGCCACGTACATAACATGTTTATAGCTAAATACATTAATTAGCTACAAATCTCAATATTTATAGCTAATGCATAAATAATAGCTATATAGTTAAAACTCATAGCAAATAATGATATCTATGCCATGTAAATGAAATATTATAGCTAATACATATAGCACAATGTTTTACATAGCGTAATACATTGTAGCTAAATGAATAGCTATTGCCACAATTTTAATAAGTTAAAGCAATAGATGAATATTAGCTTCGAGGGAGAAATTCTTATGACTAAAATTATTTCAATTAGCTATAAATATTGACTTTTATAGCTGTAAATATGTATTTGCTATAGTTTTTCTTTTCGTAGCTAATTTTCATAGCTATATGTGTATATTGTTGTAGTGAACTTTGTTAGCGAGAGATCATGCGGCCGTGTGATTGCCGCAATCCCTTCATGTATCTCCCTCATGATATAATCTGCTTCCTCATCGATTACACATCGGAGAAAATGGGCACTAAACCCTCGCTTGTACAGCTGATCTTCTATGAGTGTGTAACAAGAAGCTCTTATTCGCAGGGTTCTTGCTTCGATTTTTTCGTTGGCTAAGATCCCATCTCAGAGATACCAAATTATAGGAGTCATCCAGGAAACTAATTCTACTGGATTCATGGCCTGTTCGATCGACCTGAGACTGGGGGCCTTTATGAACCGAACAAGAATACTTTTCGGTGCATCCGAGTCCAGCGACGAGGCTATCTTTGCCAAGGAATCTGCCACAAAATTGCTATCTCTAGGAATCTATGTGATCGTGAAGTGCTTGAACGGCTCGAGCCCGACCTTAGCCTTTTTAAGATAGCAGCTCATATTTTTTTCCTTGGCCTGATATTCCCCCAAAACCTAAATACCAACCAGCATGGAGTTGCTATGGATGCTGATCGCAGTTGATCTTATTTCTTTGTCCAACCGAAACCTAGTGAGCAAAGCTTCATACTCGGCCTCATTATTGGTCGCTTTGAACTCGAACCGAAAGATGCAGTGAATACGAGTCCCCTCGAGACTTAGGAGAAGAAGACCGGCCCCGATCCTCTTTCTGTTCGATGATCCATCGACGTATAGGCTCAAGGTCAACAGATTCTGAATAGTTTCCTAGGTGACTTCGCTGGCTTATTGCTCGGATTCCCTTATCGGCTGATATGAGAATTCAGAAATGAAATCGGCAACAGCCTGCCCTTTGATAGTTGCTTTCGGTCTATATTGTAGATCAAACTAACTTAGTTCCATGGCCCACTTGAGCAATTTACCCGATGCCTTTGGCTTTTGTAGGACCTACTTGAGTGGGTAACTAGTTATTACATGGATTGTGTGGGCGTGGAAGTAAAGTCGCAACTTTCTAGAAGCGATCAGCAAGGCATAAACTAATCGCTCTAATTCTGGATACCGCATCTTGGCATCCAGCAGATGGTTGCTCGCATAATAAACTGGCTATTAAACCCTGCTCTCTTCCCGAACTAAAGCTGCACTGATCGCATACTAAGAGACGGGAACTAAAGCTGCATTGAGCACGTACTGAGAGACGGATAAATACAGGAGCAGGATTTCTTGCAGGAGAGGTTTGGACAGAAGAGGTGATTTTCCGAGGTGCTCTTTAATGCTCTGGAATACCTGTTCGCATTCTAGAGTCCACTCAAACTTCTTGTTGGCCCTCAGTATGTTGAAGAATGGTAAGCAGCGGTCTATTACTCTCGATATGAAGCGACTTAGTGCCACTATTCGCCCATTGAGGCTCTAAGCCTGCTTTTTGTTTGTCGGGCTTTTCATATCGAGGAAAGCTTGGATTTTCTCGGGGTTGATCTCTATTCCCCTCTAGTTAACCATGTATCCTAGGAATTTTCCCGAGGACACTCCGAACAAGCACTTGAGAGGGTTTAGCTTCATCTTGTACTTTCGGAGGATGTCAAACATCTCAGCGAGATGCGCTATGTGATC
Organism: Pistacia vera; assembly: GCF_008641045.1. Lineage (NCBI taxonomy): Eukaryota > Viridiplantae > Streptophyta > Magnoliopsida > Sapindales > Anacardiaceae > Pistacia > Pistacia vera. The sequence continues at coordinate 195,794 of NW_022196471.1, forward strand.
TGAAGTGACATATGACTTGACCAGCATGTCATCTACGTAGACCTTCATCGATTTCCTGATCTGCTCAGAAAACATCCAGTTAACTAGCCGTTAGTAAGTTGCGCTAGCATTCTTTAGACCGAAGGGCATAACTCTATAGCAATACAACCCCCGATCTGTAACAAAGGAGATATGTTCTTCGTCTGGTGCATACATCAAAATTTGATTATACCCCGAGTATGCGTCCATAAAGCTCAGCAGCTCGTGCCTAGAGGTGGCACCCAGGAGCTGGTCGATCCTTGGTAAGGAAAAATTGTTCCTTGGGCATGCTTTGTTGAGGTCGATGAAGTCAACACAGGTCTGCCACTTGCTGTTAGGCTTCTCTACTAGAACCGGGTTGGCAACCCAATTCGGATAGAGCGCTTCTCGGATGGATTCGTTTCGAAGGAGATTATCTACCTCAAGTTTCAAGGCAACATATCATTCTGGATCCATCGCTCTTCTCTTATGGCGAACTAGTCTGGCTTCACTGTCGATGTTCAGGGCCTAGCAAATAACATTTGGGCTGATCCCGACCATGTCAGCATGCGACCATGCGAACACATCGATATTCCCTCTGAGGAAGCTGGTCAGGTCGTTGGCAAGCTGGTCAGGTCGTTGGCAAGCTGGTCAGGTCATTGGCAAGCTGGGGGTTGAGATTACTTCCAATCCTCAACACTCTGCTCGGCTTGCTCTGGTCGACCGACAATTCAGATAAATCCTTAATTGGTCCACTGGAAGGGCATTCCTGGACACAAGGATCCATGTTATCCTCAGTTGGGCCAGGCTGTGGCTCGATCCGGCTGATCACCATTACCTATCTGGGAATGTCGCAGGGGATGCCTTTCCCTTTACACGCCATCTACACTACCCTCACATAGCAGTCGTGAGATACGCGCTGAGATCCGCTTACTTCCCCTATCCCCGTCGGGGTGGGGAACTTCATCTTAAGATGGTAGATTGAAGTGACTGCCTTGAAACTTCTTAGTAAAGGTCGCCCAGGATACCATTGAAGGCGGAGGGGCAGTCTACTACCAAGAATTCGGTGACCCTGGTCACTTCGTCGAAGTCACCCAGCGTGACTGGAAGCGAGATCATTCCCTTGGGGATCAGATGATCCCCTGTAAAACCATATAGGGGGATTGAGGCAGGCTTCAGGTCGGCCTCATCCAAGTTCATTCTTTTGAGAGCTCGTTGGAATATGATGGTCACAGTGCTTCAGTTGTCCACCAACATCCTGTGGACGTCGTAGCGCCCTATTTGGGGCGTAATGACGAGAGCATCATCATGGGGATGATGCAATCGGACTACATCTTTTTCAGACAAGTTGATCTCCTCCTCTTTGCAAACCTTTGATGGTCATTGCGCCATGTTCATCACACGGATAGGGTCATGATAGGCTGCGCGAGTATATATTTTTTGGGCATCTCGCGAGTTTCCCCCGAGGTGTGGTCCCCCAAATATTATCCCCACGCTATAGATACCTTTGTAATCATGATGCTTCTTGCTCGATTCCTCTCGATTTTTCTCCCTTATAGGAGCAGAGTCATCAACATATTCTTTGAAATGCCCCTGTTTGATAAGATCTTCGATTGCCTGCTTAAGAGCTCAGCACTCATTGGTGTGATGCCCATTGTCTTGATGATAACGATAGTACTTTTTACTTTTTCTAGCTGAAGGGGGGTTTTTCATGGGCTTAGGCTCTCTGAGCAGACTGGCCTCTTCTGACTTGTCAAGAATTACTGAGACATATGCATTCAAAGGGGTATATCGATTCTTGTCGTGATCACAATGACGAACAGGAGCATAAGACTTCTTGGGCTCAAACCGCTATTTCTTTCCTTTTCGCTTATCATCGTTAGCCCATCGATGTTCAGCCCTCCTATTTTCCCCTCGACCTGGCGCACTGCCTGAAGTACCGGGGTCGTGGCAGTGGAGCACTGCCATAGAATTTTCGATATGGAGGTATTTCTCTGTAAGGCTATGAAAGTGGGTGAGAGAAACATCATCCTCTGATTGCAGCTCCTTCCACAAATCTGTCTGCGGATGAACTCCCGCCATGATGAGAGTCCGAACAGACTCTTTGGGAGTGTTAGCTACTTTATGGAGCTTTCTATGGAATCTGTCGATGTAAGATTGGAGGGACTCATCCCTCTTTTGCCTTATGTTGCTGAGGTAACTCAAAGGCATTGAGAACTTCCTGTTCGCCTGGAAGTGTCTTAAGAATATCGAGCTCATTTGATTCCACGAGCTGATCGATCCCGCCAGGAGTGACCTAAACCATCGCTTGGCATGAGATGTAAAGGTCATCGCGAAGCATTGGCATTTTGCCAAATCAGAAACTTGATGAAATTCCATCAGGTCGTTGAACTCGTACAAATGATCCTGCGGATCGAAATTCCCATCAAACGCTCGCATATCAGGCATTCTGAATCTGGTCGGGAGAGGGGCATCTAACACAGCCGTAGAGAAGGGAGACGCCTCTGCGATCTGACCTCACTCATTTTGCTAAGCCTTTAGTTAATCCAGAGCTCGCTGCAGCTCTTCGATTTGAGGTAGTGGCACTACCTGTGGATTACTTTCCGCAACGTGGGTTCGACCCTCATGGTTACGGTTGAGGAATGACCATAGGTCGGACTCCTCCTCGTCTTTGTCGGCAATTCCGGGCAATCTTGACACACGCTGGCTAGAGTTGTGTGATGGCATTGCATGATTCGGGGAACCTTCATGACCTCCACGGTGGTGCGAACTGATCCGCGAAGTGTGGTAACTTCCCACACGAAGATGAGTCGTCGTTTCGAAGATAGTGGGAATCTGCCCGCCTTACACTTTTGTGGGAGTGCTCACTCGACGTGGCACGGGACAGCTCGATCTGCAACCTGTCACCAAGTCTTTGTGCCATGGGTATTCTACCCGGGGTGTGGTCGGTGTTTGTTGGTCCCTCGGAGCCTCTAGGCCCATTGTTCGTCACTGCTTTCCCTTCCTTTGACATGCTACAATGCGCGCGGCACGAGCTATTGCCCTTTTTCGCGCTTTCATGTGACTTGCAAGCGTTTTTAGCGGTGGCACCGCCTCATTTGATTCAGGTGGTGTAACCCGATCCAAGCTGTCCAACCTTTGGTTGATCATTTGGAGAGTATTGTTGAACCTCTCCAGGTAGCTCATGATGCCCGGATCAAGCCGTGAGCTTGAAGGGATATCCCCCACGAGATTGTGCGGAGCTGGGGGCACTTTGGAAGAAGTGTCCTCTTGCACTTGGGGAACTTCTTCCTCACCATTATGGGGTCGCTCATATTCGAATCTGCGAGCCATTTGTTGTTGTAGGACCAGTTAGTCAGAGATTCTCCTGATGAAGGACAAATACTAAATCAGGTCCTCCTTCTAGCGCCAAACTGTTGATGCTTGATTTTGACACCAACTAAATGAACGTGTGAAATGCTAAGCTGGACCAGAAGTCACACGTGAATGGGGATATTGAAATGAGTAAAGAATGGAGAAACAATGTTTTAAAGTGGTTCGGATGCTTAAACAAGCGACTCCTACATCCTATGATATCGTATTGATATGAGGCATCAGGTCGCATTCAGCGAGCTGATGTACAAGTGATTACAAGAGAGAGAATAAGCTATTACAGAGAGAAATTAGCTAATCTAGAGTGAAATGAGCCAACCCCCCAAACGGAAGAGGAGCCCTCTATTTATAGTGGGATGAATTAGAGTGATGATTACAGAATCCATAAAAAGGGGGCAGATACTGTGTAAATCCTTCTTTGTATCCCGTTGCTCACCTACTCGAGTGTTTTCCTCGATTTGTGCAGGGATTGGACACGTGGACGGCCTCCAGTCTTTCGTTAGTTTGGCGCGCACCCACTGCACCGGCAAGAGCATGCTGCTCACACCAGCATGTGACGTGGCTACGTTTGAATGGTTGTAGGATCTGCCTAGACTCTGGCCATTCACGCTAATTAGGCTCTGCATCAGCCTACTTTTTCAAGCATAACAAAAAGAGTGTAGGATGAGAATGTATAGTGACAGACCCACTTAGTCATGAGTGGGGGTTAGTGATCCCACTAAAAAACAATTAATTAATTTGGTTTGATTTTTTTCTTTGGACCATATTGTATTTGTATTCGTGTTTTTAGATTTGATCAAATTTATTTACTTTTCCTATAGTTTATATTATTTTATTTTAGACTTGCCGTTCTAAAGTTAATTCTTGGATCCATCCTGAGAATATATGAAAGATTAGAAAAGGATTATATTGTTTTTGTAATAAAGAATGTTAATGGAATGAAATAAAATAGTTTAAATATGCATGTATGTACGCATGTTATTAGATCGTGAAATCCATTAAAAGTTAAATAGATAGAAAAAAGACCCCCTATTAGAAAGTATTTTATAAATACAAAAATTAAGAATAAAATTAAATATTTAATTGTTGTTTTTACTTAAAAACTAAATAAATTTGGAGAAATTATAATAATTTAATTTATTATATTTTAGCATAGTTTTTTTTTTTTTATATATATATATTTCACAAACCACTCTTATAATATTAATTAGTTTAAGAATTTTTTACTTTATTAATCACTCTTCTAAACGTTAATTAGTACAATTTGAACATGGTTCATCAACTAATTTATATTTTATAAAGGTTATATTTGGTAAAAGTAAGTAAATAAAGTAAAACTAAAAATTACAAATTTTACCAATGGGCTTATTGAATAAATGGACCTAGAGAGTATAAATTTCATTAAAGTACAAGTGGCCTCTATGTTTCTATAAATTAATTTTGTATGGACATATAGTTCTTGGTTAATGTTTTACACATATACAAAGTTAGATCTTAAGTTATGTACTCATGATGTGTTAACATTATATTAAAATAGTGATGCACATATTCATTGTATTATTGATACTTTCTTATGTTCAATATATTATTCTATCAATTTATATAAAAACCACTTTCAATGAATCAATTTTTATTTGTAAAACTTGTTCTTGTCTTGTTTACAGATTACTCAAGGATAAATGAAAACATAAAAAAACTGTATAGAGCTGCATTGAGGAATGACCTGAACACAACTATTACAGATGTTTTTAAGAAAGATCCAGAGAATATTCCACTGTATGTAACTACTAGGATTTCAGACAACCATGATATCGCTCTCCACGTTGCAGCTGCGGCAGAGTCTGCTGTGTTTGTTCGAGAACTGTTAAATAAGATGGAAAAAAAAGATTTGGCTATTAAAAATTGTGATGGATGTACTGCTTTTTTTCTTGCTGCTGCATCTGGAAGGGTGGAACCTGTCAAGCTGATGTTTGGGAAGAATACAGAGTTGCCAAGTATCCGTGGACATGACGAGATGTTACCAATTCACATAGCAGCTCAGGGTGACTATAAAGAGATGGTGACGTACCTTTATGGAGTCACTAAAGATAAATTAACAGAAGATGATCTCATCGAATTGCTTCCTGATCTAATCGCTAGAGTTGATTTGTTTGGTAAGCATGTCCTGATATCTGGGTTAATTGCACATTCACTTGATAATCTTTACTTTTGATTGAACTAATTTAACTACGTAGGTTTTAATTGAAATTATATGTCATTCACATATGATTAATTAAACTAAATTAAGGATATCTATATATAAACCCAAGATATTACTTTCCATAACCAATATTACTATTAATACCAAATTGTACAAAAATTATTAATAAGAAAAATCGTTACCTGTTAATTAAATAAAATAATTTTGTTTTGTTTTGTTTTTGTTATCATATTAAAAGAAAAAAGGACAGAAATTAGTAATAAATTAATTCAATCACTGTAGGAGTGTGTGCTTATTAAAATCTTAGTTTATGATGTTACTGAATACTTGGTCAAACGCACAACAAATAGGTTTAATATAAAACATTTAAGAAATTAACAAAAAGAGAGAGAGAAGACACATAAGATTTATGTGGTTTAAAAATATGTACATTATAGAAATATTTTCTTCACTAGAATATATAATTAACAAATAAAATATCAAGGATTATGTCAATTTCTCTAACCTAATAACTACTCAAAAGCTTTGAATGGATTACATTCCAAATGATTCAATGCATCACTTTTGTAAGGTATTCTAATCCTAAAACAATTCTTGGAGCTACCAAAGTCCTTAACGAATAAAAATCCTAACTAGATGTGTATTCACTGTACATTTTAACATTTGTTCTATATATCTTATTATAAATTTAAAAAACCTTATTTATTTTTATTTTTTAACTCTACACATTTTAACTTTTCCTTGTACACTCATGATATTTGGTGGTTGTTTCCTAGATGTTGCATTGAATTTGCTTGATGAATACCCTAGTTTAGCCACCAAGAGTTTGATGGGGAGGACAGCGTTGCATGTCTTGGCTGGAACACCCATGATGTCTCGTGACTCTGCAAATCAAATTCAGCAAGGAATTTTGAAGAGATGCTTCAACCTATGTTAGTCTCTCTTTTCTTTAACACCTTTAAGTATATGCCTCGATTATTCATATTTCATGCTGTCTTTATATATATATATATATATATATATATATGAAATTAGTTTGTTAAATGTCTTCTTGTAGTTGTTTTAGAACATTGTGTTTAAAAATTAGTTTATGAAACTTCGAACTAGTGACTAATATGATATTATCCCTTTCCTTTTCTGTTAATTTTGTGTTATTTGTCGATTAAAATCAGTAGGATATTCTGAAAAAGTTCGTCTTTTATAATTTTATTACCTTCAACATGCAATATGATAGGTATTTGTGCAATCAAATTATTGTTTTAGTTTTAAAGATTGGTCATATTTATGTGAGTTAACTAAAACATTTTCTTAAAAGCTATATTATAATCAGGGATAGGAGCCCCCACTGAACTTGGGAAATTTTTAATTATACCCTTATACTCTATGTTTTAACATTAACAATCCTTTGTTTTATTTAATAACTAAATCCAAGCATTATCACCATTTTTATTGTATTTTGTTCATCTAAAATATCAAATATGTTTTAGTTTGGCATAAAATAAATAAAAATTTTTTTATATGTGAAGATTTATTAAATAAACTTAATGAATTAAAAAGTCAAATTTTTTTTTTTTTTTTGGTAACTGGGGTGTTCGGGCCAATTTGTACGGTTCTCAACTAATTCTCGAGGTCCAATGAACACCCTACAAGCCCAAAGGGCTAGATAAGCCACCATGTTATTATGGTAGATGGCCTTAAAGTTTGAACTTAAAACTAAAAAAAAAAAGAGCAAACTTCCTTGACCACCAGACCAACACTTTGGCCAAAAGAAATCAAGTTTTTAGGGATAATAATATTTGATATTTCTTAGCATGTCCCCACTGAGACAAAATTCTGGCTCAATTGATAATATTGGATTATTAATAAATATATAATGACTTGCATGCATATAATATGATAAAATTTATTTAAATATTTTTTTTTTCATACAACAATATTATTAAATTTTCTCTTTGTTAACCTTCAAACTCAAAAAATAATTCATAATTCTTATATGATAACCCGTATCAAACTTGCAGTTTCTGGCAGCAAGAAGTTGCCCCATGAAAAGCTACCCTGGAAGGCACTTAAACTAGCCAAACTCCTTCTAGACAAAGTAGATTGTCGTGACAACAGGATTCAGTACGTAATAAAGGTTGCTGTGGAAGAAGAAAACATCGAATTTTTAAGTTTAATTATTTGTGATTATCCCGAGTTGATATGCAAAATTGACAGAGATACANGTGAAAGGGACATTAGATCATGGCTTGCATTTCAAGCCTGCAGGGAGCTTGCAGATTGAGTGCTATGCTGATGCAGATTGGGGAAGCAATTTGGAAGATAGGAGATCCACAAGTGGTTATTGTGTGTACATGGGTCCAAATTTAATACAGTGGAGCTCCAGGAAGCAAAAAGTAGTTGCCTTATCCTCTACTGAAGCTGAGTACAGGGCTTTAGCTCAAACTGGAACAGAGGTTGCATGGTTACAAAGTTTATTTGCTGAATTGGGTATTCCCATAACTTCTAAACCTGTCATTTGGTGCGATAATGTTAGTGCTGCTGCCTTGGCATCTAATCCGGTGTTTCATGCACGGACCAAACACATAGAAATAGATGCTCATTATATTAGAGAACAGGTGTTAGCTAATAAGGTAGCTATACAATATGTGCCGTCTAAGTTGCAAATTGCAGATCTGTTGACAAAGGCGCTGTCTGCTGCCCATTTTGCAGAATTACGTGAAAAACTGAATGTAGTCAGCAGGGATGACATGCATCAATAATTGCAGTTTTTGAGTTTTTTTTTTGAAAATTGCAATGTCTATTGCAGAGAATGTTTGTTGCAGAATGGTTGTTTGCAAAATGCTGAAGAGTTGCAGGTAATCTGTTGCAGAATGTTTATTGTAGAGAATGATGGTTGTAGCATGTTTGTTTGGTGTTGCAGAGTTGTAGAAGTGTTTTCTGTTAAATGCTGAAGAGCTGCAGGTGATCTGTTGCAGAATGTTTATTGCAGAGAATGATGGTTGTAGAATGGCTGTTTGCAAAATGTTGGAGAGTTGCAATGTTATGTTGTAGTTGCAAAGTGTGATCTGTTAAAGAAGCCACTTGCTGGTATTGATATGTTAAAGAGTGTGATCTGTTGGTGTTGCAGAGTTGTAGAAGTGTTTTCTGGTAATGCAGAAATTAAGAAGTATAGTATCTGCAGGTGTGATGTTAGAGTAGTTGCAGTGTGTGTTTGTTGCAAAAGAAAAAATAATGTAGTATCTGCAGGTGTGGTGTTAGAGTAGTTGCAATGTGTGTGTGTTGCAAAAGAAAAATAATGTAGTATCTGCAGGTGTGGTGTTAGAGTAGTTGCAGTGTGTGTGTGTTACAAAAGAAAAATGCAGAAGTTAAGAAGTATTGTATCTGCAGGTGTGATGTTAGAACAGTTGCAGTGTGTGTTTGTTACAAAAGAAAAATGCAGAGTTGTAGAAGTATTTTCTGGTGTATATTGTGTAATGTTGCAGCATCAGAATTACTAGAATAAGCAGAGTGTGTTGATTATGCTGTGATGACTAAAATGTTGTGTGATGTTGTGATATAGCAATGCTGGTACAAAAGAAAAATGAGCAGTTGCAGTGTGTGTTTGTTACAAAGTGCAGAGTGTGATGTTGAATAGCAGAGTAAAGTACAGAGTGATTTTTCTGCAAAATTGTTTTCTCAGATCAGTTCAGAACTGCTCCTTAACAAGCTTAGTTTTCAGGTCAAAAGTGCAGAGATACGTAGCTTGGTTTGAGGGGGCATGTTGACCAAATGTTGAAAGTGGCAGTTTTGTAAATAAACACAAATGTTATGCTGTTTGTGTAATTAGACGCAGCTGAGTAATTAGGCGCAGATGTTATACGGTGTAGTTTCATTCTTCTTTATATAATAGAAGAAATTGTAAACTCAATATTAATGAATACTTTACGCTACTGAATCAGCTTTACTCTCTGGTTCTTCCTTTTTACAAATTCTTTCATTTGTTTTGACTTTGGGAATCGTCTCTCTAATCCATTACATGTAGCCTGTATTACTCAAAGCCAAATATATTACGAAATTAATTTGTTTATTAAATAATTTTATATCCAATAAACAAACAAATATCAACAGAAATTCATCTGCCTTATGAATATTGTTATTTGGCTCTCTCATTTGTTATTTTGGAGTATATAAATGAATTGATAAGTGTTTGTAGATAGTTTTAGGATCATGAATTAACGGTGGTTTACATTTTTTTTTTTTAATTTTAATAAAATTGTAAATAAAAGGATTATTAACCTTCAAAAGGATGCCTCTTTTGGTTGGGACTTCAACTTAATGCATATGATGAGCAAGTTATAGCCTTTTGTTCAAACATTTTTAATAAGCAAAGTCAATAAATCCAAACTAGAAATAAAACCAAGTTCATTTATAAACCATTTAAATTTATATTTTCCATAAATAAATTTTTATTATCATTTTTTGTTTCCTTCAACTTTTCACCAATTTAACCTTTCTAAGAAGTGAGAAGTGAAATGAACATAATCTTTATAATGTATAAAGTTCTCAAGACTCCTCCATTTTATCTTTTTTTATGGTATGACCCTTTAGTTTTGTTTTCTTGTTTAGAGAAACCAAGTTTAAAACTAGAGTCTCCACCAACCTTTGACCAAGTAGGTAGTCATACGAAGAATTCAGCCTCCCACTTTGTGGAGCAAACCAAAGGCATAACTGCTTGGTTAACCACTGATGGGTAGGCATCAACCTCTTAAAAACTTTGATTTCATATTACTTTCATAACAGAAGCAACAGAAAAAGGGAGCTTCCCTGTTAACTCTTCAAAACTTAGAATTTGTTTAACAACAATTTTCAAATAATGTAATTTATATCCCAAAAATGAACAATCCTCTCAATTTTGTTCAAGCAATCTAATGAATTCATATTTGAATGAGTCATCCCTAATCGTAGCTACACTTTTCAAATAAGACCATTTTATTGTGCAATACTTTTGATTGTTTGACTACCTCTGTATATTGATAAGAAAATATAATTCATTTTCAGATGACCAATAACAACCAAAGGGTTAATATCATCCACCCGAGAGATTGTTAAGTATTAAGCGCCCAATAATTTTCAAAAACTATTAAATACCACTCTAAAATTAACAAAGATCCCCTCAGAAAATATTTAAAAAAAAAAAATCTCTGAAAAGAATTGAAAAAAAAAAAACTGTTAATATCACCTACATTGGCTTATTCATTATGAACTTTCTACCCTGCAAGCCATGACTAATTTACATTAACAATTAAAGTAACATAAAAAATTGAAAACTATATTTCTTCGATAATAAAAGTTTGAAAACTATATTTCTTCAATAATGCAACCGATAACAAAGAAAATCGTAACTGCCACTGGCATTCTATAATTTAACCTCTACTGTTTTAGTGTCTATTCAACTATACAACTAAAAATAAGTATAACAAAGAGATCAGCTGGTGAGGACACTTTGCCAGGCTAATGTAGCCTATCATTTTGTTTTTCTGTTGTCAGTAAACAGACTTCAAAAATTTTAAGGCACAAAAATAAAGTATACAGTATAAATAGACCAGTTGCTGAAATCATATTACCCGGTTTTTGTCCTTAAATAGTATTCGCCAACAGACAATGTTATGCCTTAAGAAAGCAGGGCTAACGTAAGGCCAAGTCAACATGCAAAACTCAGAACCTAGGAAACCCGCAGCAGTGTCACGTGACGAAGGAGCAGCCTACTTCTGTTAGTGTAGTGGGTGCGCGCCAGGCCAGCCAAGAGTTGGAGAGCTTCTACGTGTCCAATGCCTGCACCAAATCACACGAATCGCTATGGAAGTGTGCAATGGGACATAAAGGAAGATTTGTACGGATAATCCCACCAACTCACAGATTCAGCAATCATAACCTTAATCCATCCCACTATAAATTGAGAGTTCCTCTCTCAATATGGGGATTGGCTAATCTCTCAAAGAAACAGCATATACTGTATCTCTCTCGGTTCTAAAATCACTGGTCAAGTCTGCTCGCTGACCGCGACCAAATTGCTATCATTAATACACATCAATAGATGTAGGATAAGCAGCCGAACCACTTTAAACACTGTCTTGTCACTCTTTTACTCTCATTCTTATCATTCACGTGTGTCTTCTGGGCCAACTCAACATTCCACACGTGCATTTAGTTGGTGTCAAAATCACACATCAACAGACAAGAACACATGTTTTCCCAACATCAATTCTTCAACAGGCTGATTTTCGATGCAATTAACCATTATTTGCAAAAAGATATGGGAAGAAAGGTTAGTGAGGTGAGTATTTTATGTTACTATACACTATCTTCATGAAATGGAATTTTTATAAGATTAGCTTTTCATGGAACGGGTTACTGAGGCGAAATTAAGTGAAAGATGATGCAAACCTTGCCATTTCCATGTTGAAAATCGGACTTCAAATTAGAATGATCCCTTGATAACAATTAAATTTGCACGCCTTGCAGGAACTTTGTGTTTCCTGAAAGCATTGAATATCGTTCTTTAAGTCAAGTGCACCACAAACCTATTCATCCCCACATGGACACCATCGGATAGAGAATTAACTTGAGTATAATGCAAGAATAGCATCTGAATCAAACGCTAGAGTAGGTCTTGCTAAGCTGATTGTTAGACCGGTCGTCACAGTCACAAAATTAAACCTAAATATCGTAGTTAGCGGTAAGCAGGGTCGAATCCACAAAGAGCAAGACTAATGACCTAATGTATATTTGAGTTAACGAAAGAGAAATTGGTAGAATGATTGATTAAAATTAAGGAAACTAATTACTTGCAGGAAATTAAAAAGCATTAAATAAATTGCTAACTAAAACAAAATATTAAAAGCGTTGCCGCTACGGGTTCAGTTTGACTCAAGACCAACTCTCACAATTCCTCTCCTCGCTCTTCAATTTCCTAATCCTACAAGGCTAGGCAAATCAATAGAAATATCTCCCGGCAATCTAGGCATAATCTATCCTGTCTCCCCGTCGTCTTAGTTACAGATCGATTGGTTAAAGACTATCATTGACTAACCGAAAAATGCTAAACCCTTAAACACCACTAGTTGGTACAACGTTAACAAGTACAACCTATTAACTTGTATCATCCAATCAACTAATTACACAATAAATGCATTCCTAGTAGAAATGATATTAAACGCTACTACAACTTGATTGCAATCAGTACCGAAGCAATTTAAAGTCATAATCAACATTCAATAATCTCAAACCAACATTCAATTATGCAAAAAGTTATATATCAATAAATGTTCTCAATGGACATTATCAATTCAACACGTCGAGCATCAGAATAATATTAAAGCATCGCAAACAAACTGAAACGAAAACAAATATAATCTGAATATAAGAAACTTAACCAAATGTCCAACATTCGGGCTCATCCAACTAGTGAGAGCTGATGAGGAGATCAATGGAGTCAATCTCGATCTCGCCTACACTGTAACAGACAACTGAGAACTTAGTCGCTCATGGTGGTAATGACGGAGGCTGAGACAGTGGAAACGGAGCTGATCATGGCGAAGAGGAGGTAACCAACAGTGATATGATGCGAAGAAGGGGCAAAAACAACCCACGGACAGCCTGGAATACGAATAGCCGCACTTCGCCGGAAAACATTAATTTTCCGACGGGTCTTCCTGAAAACGGTGGCGGAAATGGGATCTGAAGGTACAGATGGAAAGCTCTGGTGATGGGGAGTTCAGATCAGGTCCTGGGGAGGTGAGAAGTCACCGGAAATGAGCAGGATCTGGCCTGGAAGATGAAGAGGCGCGACAGCAAATTGTGGATTCTGGCGGTTTTCGCGGCGGCTGAAGCTAGGGAAGTGTAGATCCGGTCGTGGGGAAGGGAGATCTACCCTTGGGGAGCTGGAACGTCGCCGAAAAACAGCCAAAACTGGCTGGGAAGACGAAGCGATGCGGTGGGAAGATGAAACGCCGCGGTGGTGCGCTTGATTCACGGTGGTGATGAAGGGATGATGGTGACCGGAGCAAGGGGAAGCCGAAACATTGCCGAAAAAGGAGATGAAGGGTTGCCGGAGCTTGATCGGAGAAGGTGAAGGGTCGCTGGAAAATGATGGATGAACAGCCCCCCTGTTCACACGAAACTGCATTTTTCTTTTATAGAACAAATTGCAAAATATCAGTTTGTACCTGTACAATTGAAAAGTGATAAAATCAGCCCCTTAAAACATGACATTTTACCCCCTAAACAGCATAAATGAGACAAAATCACCCTTAATCCATAAACCACAACCTAATATCAACTCATATACTTTCCAAAATCATTCCAAACACGTTAAATTCATAAGAAAAATATTAGAAAGCGATTTTCATGAATAAATTCATAAATTCTTTAATTGTCTCAATATACTTCAATTTAATCACACATGGGGTATTTTTATCACCAAAATAGAGTCACTTTCATGACTCTAACACTGATCTTAAACAAAATTTTAGATATCCAATGGAAACTCTCCTCACCAAGGATGACCTGCATTTAATTTGTAGGATAGTATTTATAAAGAACATATTAGGATAGTGCAGGAAAAAGAATTAGTAAATAATATTTGGCAGGTCTTTGAACTTGGCAATTTTACAAATTTGGGTCAAATCAAGTATGTTCTGTCAAATAAATTGAGGCGAGGGTTAAACCAAAACATGACAAGATACAACCCACGTAACTTGTTTACATATTTTGCCCACTTATCTGTTTCCAAAAATTCAACTTGTTGGTACAAATTAAACCCACTCAACCGTTTTATACAAATCCAACCTCGTCCAACCCATTTATACATTTTATATACAGAAGATCAGCACCCATGGATACAACTTCACCACACTTCATCCATTTAAAGAAAATCCAATCTACGGCACAATTCTTCATAATTGTATGTATATTGATAATATACATACAATTTTAATGAAAAGAAATTAACACAAAATTTTACCACAAAAATTCCATTGATATCCTCCACTTTTCCACCATAATAATTTTGCCTAGATATCAAACTAGTCATAAATGATTATCCATGTCAGCAAATAAGTTGGTATTATGAGATAGGTTCAACCCAAAAAGAACAAATTTATTTAACGAAATTGACACAACCCATTACACAAAAAAAAAAAAGAATAAGTCAACCCTAACAAACATAATCCTTTTAAACATAGAACACTTCATTGGCTCCTTAAAATGAACGATGTCGTTCTTCCAATGATTGATTTTTTAATAGGAACGATCGTACACGTGATCATTCTGCTTGAAACACTTGTACTTCAACTTGATCTTCAAAACTCGGTCTTTACGCAAAATCACTTGAATTTGGATACTTCGACTTTTGACTTAATTGGAATGGTCGTGTAGCTTGGTCGTGCCACTGTGAGCGACTTGACATGATTTTGGGTAGAGGCATGAACGATCTCCTGGAACGAGGTCATACTGTGAGAAATGTTCATCTGGGTAGCTTTATGAAACTAAGAGTGGTCGTTCCTTCTTCCAGCACTGTCATACCATCTGGGAAAAACTGCATTTTTGTTTTGGTTAAAAAATATTTCTTAAGAATAAATTAATCAAAATGGTAAATAATGACATTATCTAATATGAAATTTATACTCAAAGTTTAATAATTCTACCACAAAAATTATCCAAAAAAATCATAAACAAAATAAATAAACTTAGAATTTCAAAGTCTAATTTGCATGACTTTAAGCATCAAATACCATACGAATAAACCTTAATTAAACAATTTAATTACATACCTATATTTATATTCAAAAGTGAAGAAGCAAGAAATCAGATTGAAGCAAGTCAATAGAGGAATACAGTTTTGGTGGCTAGAGTTTTCTTTTGTTTGAAAAAAAAAAATGTAAATAACGTAGTCTTTTGTAAATAATATTTATAATTTTAATGATAAATATTATGTATAATTATTTATTTATAGTTATATATTTTTGCGGCAAATAGGTGGGTCAGGGTCAAAGCTAGCATTCTCATGCTCGGCCCAAAATAATTTGGATCAAAATATGTAAACCAAAATCCTCTCCACTCGAAAAATTTTACCATCCAAATCCAACTCATTAGGGTAGGCTCATTTGATTCCTAAACCCCTTAGTTATTTTCACATCCCTAGTCCCCCTAAAGGTACATTTGGTTGAAGGAATATTATATTACTAGGAGTGTTAGATTAATAGAAAAATAGATTACCTTAAAGATTACTAGGAGTGTTGGAATAAATTGGTAGGTACGTTATATTTATATGTTTAGTTGGGAGGAATAAATTGGTGGGTATGTTATATAGATTACTAAATTGCCCTCCTTTTTAAATATTAATATAATATTATTTTTTAAATCATTTCTTTAACCCCCAACATAAGAGATTTTGCTAAAACACCTTATCCACATAAAAGTTTAATTTCTAACAAAATTAGCCCCACCCACCCCAAGCCAGTTTCAGTAGCTGGCCACCACCGCTGGTCACCACCAGTAGTCATCGTAACGGCACACGATCGCCTGAATCTGGCCAATCGTATGTCGATCTAGATGATCAAATCTTTGGTTGAAAACGGCTAGATTATCGTAGATCTAGCCATTAACAGCCAAATTCAAGGCCCTTCATGGCCATAGATGTGGCCATTAGCGGCCATGGATTTGGTCAAAAAAGGACGACCAAATCTATGGCAATCTGGCCTTTTCCGGCCAAGGATCTGACAAAAAACGGTCAGATCGCCGCACGACCAACCAGATCTAGCCAATCATGAGTCATTCCGGTGCCAACAACCAATGGTGATGGCCAGATCTGATCACGAGCTTTGGGTAATTTTTTTAAGTTCAAGGGTATTTGTATCCTAAAAATTTTGTAAGGTTAAAATAGTCCATTAATATTTTTGTAAATTGTTTTTAGAATAAGGGCATTTTTATCTAAAAATTTTAATAGTTAGGAGTAAAATTGTAACAAAATTAAGATTAGCAAGTGTTAGAATATGGTTCTTTTTTAGTGCATTTGAGGATTCAGTGGAGGTCCTGTTTACAAGGGAATGTTAGAATATGGGTTTAGTTTTAATGTTTTAATACTTGAGGGATAAAACTGTAATTTCAGTTAGATTAACCAGTTGACTTGTTGACTGGGGTCAATTTGTATTTTAACAAACTGTGTAACAGAATTCATTAATTACAATTACTCCACAAAGATATTTTAACATTTTTTCTCTATGTTTCTTGCACTTTCTCAGCACTTTTCTTACCTGTTTTACTTTTGATTTCAAGCTCTCATTTGCTCAGAACCCATATTAAAGCCAACAGTTTCATAATGGTTATTCTTGTAGTAGAGGTAGAGGTAGAGGTAGGACTGGAGGAAGAAACAGATTTGTTTGCCAAGTTTGTGGAAAAACTGGGCATCTTGCACTAAACTGTTACCATAGGTTTGATGTTCACTTTACAGGACAACATTCACCCTCTCCTGGTTTTACAAACAGTTCACCTAACTTCATGCATAACACTAGCCCTGCTAATACTGCTGGTTTTTCCAGATCCCATGAGTTTAGCCAAACCAACTACTCACCCACAGCTCATCATACTTACTCATAGAATGCTAATCTTGGACCTTCAGTACAATCCTCCAAGAATCAATTTCCTCAACACACCATAGTGTCACATACACCCACTCCTAATATTGGTTCTCCATCTAGTACAGATCCTACAGGAGGGCAGAACCAGGCCTTCATAACACAATCACAGTCCTATTTGCCTACCCCCGCAGCAATCAATTATATAGCTACACCCTCTACTGTTCAGGATGCTGCGTGGTACATGGATTCTGGAGCTCCAGACCATGTGACCTCTGACTTTGCACAGTTGACAACAAGCTCTAGCTACACTGGTGGTGAGCAGCTCCAAGTGGGTAATGGTGAGTTATTATCTATTTCCCATATTGGCTCAACTGTTTTACCTACTGCTTAATTTCCAGCCTTTACATCTTATGAATATGTTATGTGTACTACCTACTATTACCAAAAACTTGCTTAGTGTGTCTAAGTTGACTAGGGATAATCTTGTGTTTGTTGAGTTTTATACTAACTGTTGTGTGGTTAAGGACATAACCTCCAGGACAATTCTGCTTCAAGGGGTACTTTAGGCTGGTCTGTATCAACTTCAGGCTCCAGCTCAGTCATCTTTTCACTCCTCTCCAAGCTTGGCTGCCTCTTTTAATTCCAAGCTTGCTAATAAGCCTAATGTTTCTTTGTCTACTCAGCTTACTAAGTCTTATAGTGTTACTTCAAAAAATAAGTCTATTTTAGCTCCTATTTCGAATATGTTTAGTTCAGACTGTAATACTCTGTTTGCTCATTTGAATAATGCATGCACTAAAACATTAATGACTAGCAATGTATCCAATTCTGATGCTGTAACTGTACTCAATAAAGTTCATATTTTTGAATCATTTCCTATTCAAAAAACTAATATTGTGTTGTGGCACAATAGATTGGGACATCCTAACATTTCAGTTCTCACTAAAATCCTTAAAAGACTTGAATCTACCATATTCAATCACAAATCCCGTTTCCTTCTGTCCAGCCTACCAGTATGGTAAATTACACCAGTCAGTGTATCCTAGGTCTATTTTTCAGGCCCTTAAGCCACTTGATATAGTGTACTCTGACCTTTGGGGACCTTCTCCAGTACCTACACCTGAAGGTTTCAAATATTACATACAATTTTTAGATGATCATAGTAGGTTTACATGGATTTTTCCATTAAAAGCTAAATCTGAAACCTATATAGTGTCTACACAGTTTCACAAGTTAGTTGAATGACAATTTGACACTACTCTCAAATGTGTTCAAACTGATTGGGGTGGGGAATATAGAAGTCTAGTACTGTACTTTAAAACTCATGGAATCCATTTTAGGCACCCTTGCCCTCTCACTCGTCAATAAAATGGAAGGGTTGAGAGGAAACATAGACAAATTGTAAAACAAGGCTTGACTCTACTTGCCCAAGCTAGTATGCCTCTCAAATTTTGGTGGCATGCTTTCCAAACTACCACATATCTCACAAATAGGCTGCCTTTACCAGTGCTGTCTAATCAATCACCTTTTCAAATATTGTTTCATAAGAATCCTAAGTATTCTGATATTAAAGTGTTTGGTTGTGCTGTATATCCCTTTCTTAGGCCATATAGCTCACACAAATTCAATTTCCTTCCAAATGCACTTTCATTGGCTATAGTTTGCATCATAAAGGATACAAATGCTTAGATGTTTCTCGCAGGATTTACATTTGCAAAAGTGCTAAATTTGATGAACTTGATTTTCCTTTTAAACATTCCAACCTTGTTATTGTTCCTACTTCTTCTAGTAACTCATCAAATTCTCCTATTTATAATGCTTGGCATGTACCTCTTCCACCCTTAAACTCGTCTCACAAACAGCCCACTAACTCTATGTCCTCTGGTTGTCCTGCCACACAATGTCAGTCCAACTCTCAGTCAATACTCTCACCTGAATCCATGTCTCAGACCTTACCTTCTTCTACATCCAAAATAGAGCTCCAAATACAGCCCCAAACATAGTAGATTTTAACTTCCCCTGCATCCAAAACAGCGCAGAAAACACAGCCCCAAACATAGACCATACCTTCAGTGTTTTCTCCCATCTCTTCACCAATCTCTCTCCCATCCAATATTTCATTTGATACTATTCCATTGGTAGTTGAGTTGCCTTATCCTTAACAGTTATCCTCAGCAGAAAACATTCACCCCATGGTCACTAGATCCAAAGCTAGGGCACATAACACAACTTCAGTCACCTCCTCTTGTCTAGATTCTAGGGAACCAACTACATTTACAGAGGCACAATCCGAGGTCTACATTCTTGTTTAATACTTGTCTAGAATCTGAAGAAGTATTAAACATATGAATTGTAGCCCTTTCAATTATATTTCTTGTTGTTCAAGAATCAGCACAATCCAAGGTCTACAGCTCAAGTTATGGCAAAAATACTGAAGCACATCCAAAGACGTTTTTCTTCAGTTCCCAGCGTATTGTTCACGACTTGAAGCCAAGTTTTCGCCCTTGTCCAGTCAGAATTAGGAAAAACCCAAAACAGGAAAGTTATAGCTCTTCTCCTTAGCTTTCCAAAGCTCCTGAATTCAGGTATTTCGAGTTTTCAAGCTCAAGTTAGACAATTTACACTCAAAACTGTCATTTATGCTAAAAATCATCGTTTAGACCTGCCAAGACAAATTAATAGAATTAGGTAGCAATTATGGCTCAAATTGTATGAAAAGTATCCTAAATCCTATTAAAATTCAATGCAAAATCATAGTATAAAATATAATTATCAAGTACTTACAAGAATGAATCTTGAGCTACACTAATTAGATGTCAAGACTGATTTTCTTAATGGAGAGTTAAAAGAAGACATTCACATGCATGTCACAACCATAAGGTTTTGTGATTAAAGGACATGAAAACAAATCTTTGTATGAACTCAAACAATCATCTAAGATTGGTATTTGAAATTCCACTAAGTTATCCTAGAATTAGGGAACAACGTGAGTCCATTAGATCATTGTCTTTATAGTTGGAAGTGCCAAGATAAAATAGCTATATTGTCACTGTATGTAGATGACATAAAATTGGTTGGAAATTGCATAGATATGATTAATTAGACTAAATCATATCAAAGTTCAAAATTTGAAAAGAAAGATATGGGCAAGCATCTTATGTCCTAGGAATTAAAATTGTTAAAGACAAGAATTCAAAGATGTTATATCTAGACCAAAAAAATTATCTAGATTACGTATTGGTTTAATATGATAAATTGTAAACCATTAAGGCAACAATTCTCACTAAAGATTTGTCCTGAAGATGAGAACGAAATAAAAGAAATGGACAAAGTTCTTCATGCACAAGTAGTCGGAAGTCCGATGTATGTAATGACCAGTACAAGACCAAATATATGTCCTGCAGTAGGAGTGGCTGGAGTTAGTATATATCAATCAAAACCTGGAATAATTCATTGGCAAGTTGTGAAAAGGATTATGAGACATCCGGAGGGTACTAAAGGTATCAAACTGTGTTCCGGTTTAAATGATCTAGAACTTATTGACTATTGTGATGCAGATTTTATAGGTGACATAGATGATAGAAAGTCCACAAGTGGTATATATATATATTGGTGGAACAACTATTTATTAAGTAGGAAACAAGCTTGTGTTGCAAAGTCAACCATAAAAGCAGGACATATATCTTGTAGCACAATTGTAAGTACTACATTTAATGCTAGCCTACTATTGGGTGTACTTGATAACATGTTTATGTGTTTTGTGATAACGAGTCTGTCATCTGTTTGGTAAAAAGTGGAGCTAATAGTTCCTAACATAACTTATGCCTATATTCAAGATATAATGGAAGGGAGAAATCAAAGTCTACTATGTACACTGGTGAGATGGTAGCTGATCTTATGACCAAGGGATTATCATTCATGTTGGAAATTAAATAGAATAACATATATCCTAACATAATCCCAAGATCATAGTCACCATTGCAATCACATTTGTATATAAATGAACTACAATGAATTTACACAGCATAAATACCTCCTTTCCTTATCTCTGAAGCAACAAAGTTAATCTGGAAGAAAACCACGAAGAATGTTTCTGTTTTCCAAATTCTAGAGAGAGAGAGCATATTTTCCTTTTGAATATATGAGAGTGACAGTGAGTGTAACCCTTCTAAAAGGAAAAGGTTTTCCTTTTATATGGCAGCAGTTAGAGAGAAACTGCATTTGGCAGTTTCATCCCACCCACGTCGCTTGGGGTAACCCATCATGGGTTGATGGGTTACCCCTTATCCAATAATTCACATAATATTTTTCACTACAATAGTTTCCACTACAATAGTTTAACCTTATAAATACATTCACATAATATTTTTATTTATTATATCATTAACACTAAGGCTATATGTTTGACTGAGGATTGGATAGGAGTGTAGGACGAGAATGTATAGTGACAGACCCACTTAGTCATGAGTGGGGGTTAGTGATCCCACTAAAAAACAATTCATTAATTTGGTTTGATTTTTTTCTATGGACCATACTGTATTTGTATTCATGTTTCTAGATTTGATCAAATTCATTTACTTTTCCTATAGTTTATATTATTTTATTTTAGACTTGCCTTTCTAAAGTTAATTCTTGGATCCATCCTGAGAATATATGAAAGACTAGAAAAGGAATATATTGTTTTTGTAATAAAGAATGTTAATGGAATGAAATAAAATAGTTTAAATATGTATATATGTACGCATGTTATTAGATCATGAAATCCATTAAAAGTTAATTAGATAAAAAGAAGAACCCCTATTAGAAAGTATTTTATAAATACTAAAATTAAGAATAAAATTAAATATTTAATTGTTGTTTTTACTTAAAAAATAAATAAATTCGGAGAAATTATAATAATTTAATTTATTACATTTTAGGATAGTTTTTATTTATTTATTTTATATATTTCATAAACCACTCTTATAATATTAATTAGTTTAAAAATCTTTTACTTTATTAATCACTCTTCTAAACGTTAATTAGTACAATTTGAACATGGTTCATCAACTAATTTATATTTTATAAAGGTTATATTTGGTAAAAGAAAGTAAATAAAGTAAAACTAAAAATTACAAATTTTACCAATGGGCTTATTGAATAAATGGACCTAGAGAGTATAAATTTTATTAAAGTACGAGTGGCCTCCCTGTTTCTGTAAATTAATTTTGTATGGACATATAGTTCTTGGTTAATGTTTTACACATATACAAAGTTAGATTCTCACAATAGATCTTAAGTTATGTACTCATGATGTGTTAACATTATATTAAAACAGTGATGCACATATTCATAGCATTATTGATAGTTTCTTATGTTCAATATATTATTCTATCAATTTATATAAAAACCAATTTCAATGAATCAATTTTTATTTGTAAAACTTGTTCTTGTCTTGTTTACAGATTACTTGAGGATAAATGAAAACATAAAAAACCTGTATAGAGTTGCATTGAGGAATGACCTGAACACAACTATTACAGATGTTTTTAAGAAAGATCCAGAGAATATTCCATTGTATTTAACTGCTAGGATTTCAGACAACGATGATACGGCTCTCCACATTGCAACTGCGACAGATTCTATTGTGTTTGTTCAAGATTTGGCTATTCAAAATCGTGATGGATGTACTGCTTTTTTTCTTGCTGCTGCATCTGGAAGGGTGGAACTTGTCAAGCTGATGTTTGGGAAGAATACAGAGTTACCAAGTATCTGCGGATATTACAAGATGTTACCGATTCACATAGCAGCTCAGAGTGGCCATAAAGAGATGGGGGCGTACCTTTATGAAGTCACTAAAGATCAATTAACAGAAGATGATCTCATCGAATTGCTTCGTCATCTGGTTGCTAGAACTGATTTGTTTGGTAAGCATGTCTTAACATCTGGGTTAATTGCACAGTCACTTGATAATCTTTACTTTTGATTGAATTAATTTAACTACGTAGGTTTTAATTGAAATTATACGTCCTTCACATATTATTAATTAAACTAAATTAAGGATATGTATATATAAACCCAAGATATTACTTTCCACAGCAAATATTACTATTAATACCAAATTGTACAAAAATTATTAGTAAGCAAAATCATTACCTATTAATTAAATAAAATAATTTTGTTTTGTTTTTGTTATCCTATTAAAAGAAAAAGGACAGAAATTAGTAATAAATTAATTCAATCAATGTAGGAGGTGTGCTCAATAAAATCTTAGTTTATGATGTTACCGAATACTTGGTCAAACGCACAACAGTTAGGTTTAATATAAAACATTTAAGAAATTAACAATAAATATAAAAAAATAAAAATAAAAAGAGAAAGAAGACACAAAAGATTTATGTGGTTTAAAAATATGTTTATATCCGTGGGGTACAATATAGAAATATTTTCTTCACTAGAATATAAAATTAACAAATAAAATATCAAGGATTATGTCAATTTGTCAAACCTAATAACTACTAAAAACCTTTGAATGGAGTACATTCCAAAAGATCCAATGCATCACTTATTTAAGGTATTCTAATCCTAAAACAGTTCTTGGAGCAACCAAAGTCCTCAACGAATAAAAATCCTAACTAGATGAGTATTCACTGTACATTTTAACATTTGTTCTATATATCTTACTATGAATTAAAAAACATAGTTTTTTTTTTTTTTTTAATTTTCTCTACACATTTTAACTTTTCCTTCTATATATTACTCATGAAATTTGGTTGTTGTTTCCTAGATGTTGCATTGAATTTGCTTAAAGAAAACCCTAGTTTACCCACCGTTGATTTATCCAACCATCCGTACATTTGGGATACAGCATTGTATAACTTGGCTCGAACACCCCTGATGTCTCGTGACTCTGCATATCAAATTCAGCAAGGAATTTTGAAGAGATGCTTCAACCTATGTTAGTCTCTCTTTTCTTTAACACCTTTAAGTATATGCCTCGATTATATATATATATATATATGAAATCATTTTGTTAAATGTCTTTTTGCAGTTGTTTTAGACAATTGTGCTTTAAAATTAGTTTATGAAACTACTAAACTAGTGACTAATATGATATTATCCCTTTCCTTTTCTGTTAATTTTGTGTTATACGATGCTTATTTGTCGATTAAAAGCAGCAGGATATTCTCAAATGTTCGTCTTTATAATATTATTACCTTCAGCATGCCTAGATTAATTTCAACACTTTTAGCACAACTTGATACTGATAAAAAATTTAGCACTTAAACCTAATCTAACTATTTTCTTTTGTAAAACGAAAGATGATGTATGTCTTTAAACAGGTTTCGCAGTTTTTCTACATGGCACGTCTCGGGTATCCGAGTCTTGTGGGAGCACCCGGATCCTACGGGATGAGGAAATTCGGGACGGGTTGTGTCATACCCTCTCCACGTTGCAGTTAAGGAAAACTACTATAGTTGTCTCCGTGAACTAGTAGATTTAATGCAAAGCGACGAACTTGCTATTGAAAATCGTAGTGGCAATACTGCTTTTTTTATTGCTGCTGCAATGGGAAGGGTGAGACATGCTGAACTTATGTTTGAAAAGAATGAAAAATTACCAAGTATCCGTGGAGAAAAGGAAATGCTACCAATTCACATTGCAGCTCAGGGCGGCCATGAAAGGATGGTGGAGTTTCTTTATAAAGTCCAAGGACCCCTGGAAGAAATGGATAGTAACAAATTTTTTGGTAAGCACCCAATTTTTCTAATATTCTAATTGCTTATTTACTTATTTACTTGATCATATTAGTTTTATTAGTTTTATTATGATGCTTTTATAAATTATAATAAAAAAAAAAACTATTTTATTTGTGTTATAGTTTTTATTAAATTAATATAATATAAGGTATTTACCTAGAGTTTTGATTTAATAATAAAAGTCCTCTTGATGTATGAAATAATACAAAACCGGCCCATTGCCTATTATTTTAGTTTATAATAGCCATTAGAATACTAATTATATTGATAATATATGATTAAACATGCATGGTTACATGCAAGAAATTAAGTGTAGGAGACCTGATCACAAAGTTGATATGTTGACGTGATGCGTAAAATAGATTATAAAGAGTAGGAAAATGCTATGCAAGATGAGTTAGAATCTAACAAGAAAAATAAGGTTTGGTACTTAGTTTGTTTACCTCAGGATAGAAAACCCATAGGTTGTAAATGGATACTGAAAAAGAAATTGAAGGTAGATTGTAACCTAAACAGATGGAAGGCAAGGCTAGTTTCCAAAGGCTATACATAAAAATTTGGAATCGACTTTGTTGATACTTATTCCCTAGGGCTAAATTTACATCAATAAGAATACTCATGTTAGTAGTTACAAGAATGAATTTTGAGCTACACTAATTAGATGTCACAACCATAAGGTTTTGTGATTAAAGGACATGAAAACAAAGTCTACAAGTTAAGAAATCTTTGTATGAACTCAAACAGTCATCTAAGATTAGTATTTGAAATTCCACCAAGTTATCCTTGCATTAAGGAACAACGTGAGTCCATTAGATCATTGTCTATATAGTTGGAAGTTGCCAATATAAATTAGCTATGCATATGACATAAAATTGGTTGGAAATTGCATAGATATGATTAATTAGACTAAATCATATCAAGGTTCAAAATTTGAAAAGAAAGATATGGGCAAGCATCTTATGTCCTAGGAATTAAAATTGTTAGAGACAAGAATTCAAAGATGTTATATTTAGACCAAAAAAATTATCTAGATTAGGTATTCAAGCGGTTTAATATGATAAATTGTAAACCATTAAGACAACAATTCTCACTAAGGGTCTGCTTGAGAGTTTTATGGTAGCGATTATGAGGGTAAACCATTATAGCTGTTTTGAGAGTAAACCACTGTAGCGGTTTTGTCCTGAAGATGAGAATGAAGTTAATGGAATGAAATAAAATAGTTTAAATATGCATGTATGTACGCATGTTACTAGATCGTGAAATCCATTAAAAGTTAATTAGATAGAAAAAAGACCCCCTATTAGAAAGTATTTTATAAATACCAAAATTAAGAATAAAATTAAATATTTAATTGTTGTTTTTACTTAAAAAATAAATAAATTTGGAGAACTTATAATAATTTAATTTATTACATTTTAGGATAGTTTTTTTTTATTTACTTTATATATTTCATAAACCACTCTTATAATATTAATTAGTTTAAGAATTTTTTACTTTGTTAATCACTCTTCTAAACGTTAATTAGTACAATTTGAACATGGTTCATCAACTAATTTATATTTTATAAAGGTTATATTTGGTAAAAGTAAGTAAATAAAGTAAAACTAAAAATTACAAATTTTACCAATGGGCTTATTGAATAAATGGACCTAAAGAGTATAAATTTTATTAAAGTACAAGTGGCCTCTCTGTTTCTATAAATTAATTTTGTATGGACATATAGTTCATATAGTACAATTTGAACATGGTTCATCAGGTTAATGTTTTACACATATACAAAGTTAGATTCTCAACAATAGATCTTAAGTTATGTACTCATGATGTGTTAACGTTACATTAAAATAGTTTCTTATGTTCAATATATTATTCTATTAATTTATATAAAAACCACTTTCAATGAATCAATTTTTATTTGTAAAACTTGCTCTTGTCTTGTTTACAGATTGCTTGAGGATAAAAGAATACATAAAAAAAATGTATAGAGCTGCATTGAGGAATGACTGGAACACAACTATTAGAGATGTTTTTAAGAAAGATCCAGAGAATATTCCACTGTATTTAACTGCTAGGATTTCAGACAACCATGATATGGCTCTCCACATTGCAGTTGCGGCAGATTCTACTATGTTTGTTCAAGAACTGGTAAATAAGATGGAAAAAAAAGATTTGGCTATTCAAAATTGTGATGGATGTACTGCTTTTTTCTTGCTGCTGCATCTGGAAGGGTGGAACCTGTCAAGCTGATGTTTGGGAAGAATATAGAGTTACCAAGTATCCGTGGACATGACGAGATGTTACCAATTCAAATAACAACTCAGGGCGACTATAAAGAGATGGTGACGTACCTTTATGGAGTCACTAAAGATAAATTAACAGAAGATGATCTCATCGAATTGCTTCCTAATCTGATCGCTAGAGTTGATTTGTTTGGTAAGCATGTCCTGATATCTGGGTTAATTGCACATTCACTTGATAATCTTTACTTTTGATTGAACTAATTTAACTACGTAGGTTTTAATTGAAATTATATGTCATTCACATATGATTAATTAAACTAAATTAAGGATATCTATATATAAACCCAAGATATTACTTTCCATAACCAATATTACTATTAATACCAAATTGTACAAAAATTATTAATAAGAAAAATCGTTACCTGTTAATTAAATAAAATAATTTTGTTTTGTTTTGTTTTTGTTATCATAGTAAAAGAAAAACGACAGAAATTAGTAATAAATTAATTCAATCACTGTAGGAGTGTGTGCCTGTTAAAATCCTAGTTTATGGTGGTACTGAATACTTGGTCAAACGCACAACAAATAGGTTTAATATAAAACATTTAAGAAATTAACAAAAAAAGAGAGAGAAGACGCATAAGATTTATGTGGTTTAAAAATATGTTTATATCCACAGGGTACAATATAGAAATATTATCTTCACTAGAATATAAAATATCAAGGATTATGTTAATTTCTCAAACCTAATAACTACTCAAAACCTTTGAATGGATTACATTCCAAAAGATTCAATGCATCACTTATTTAAGGTATTCTAATCCTAAAACAATTCTTGGAGCTACCAAAGTCCTTAACGAATAAAAATCCTAACTAGATATGTATTCACTGTACATTTTAACATTTGTTCTATATATCTTACTATAAATTAAAAAAACCTTATTTATTTTTATTTTTTCCTCTACACATTTTAACTTTTCCTTGTATGTATTACTCATGATATTTGGTGGTTGTTTCCTAGATGTTGCATTGAATTTGCTTGATGAATACCGTAGTTTAGCCACCAAGAGTTTGATGGGGAGGACAGCGTTGCATGTCTTGGCTGGAGCACCCATGATGTCTCGTGACTCTGCAAATCAAATTCAGCAAGGAATTTTGAAGAGATGCTTCAACCTATGTTAGTCTCCCTTTTCTTTAACAACTTTAAGTATATGCCTTGATTATTCATATTTCATGCTGCTTATTTGTATATGAAATTAGTTTGTTAAATGTCTTGTTGTAGTTGTTTTAGAAAATTGTGTTTAAAAATTAGTTTATGAAACTTCGAACTAGTGACTAATATGATATTATCCCTTTCCTTTTCTGTTAATTTTGTGTTATACGATGCTTATTTGTTGATTAAAATCAGTAGGATATTCTGAAAGAGTTCGTCTTTTATAATTTTATTACCTTCAACATGCCTAGATTAATTTCAACACTTTCAGCACAATTTGATACTGATAAAAAATTTAGCACTTAAACCAGATAGGTTCAATTTTATCCTTTTGAAATTTAAATCAAATGCCTAATTAATCATAGTTTAATTATATATAGTTAATTACGGTTAGAAACATTCTTCCTGCATGCATAAATGAATGATTCCCTGCTTCCATGTAAAAAGTGGCTACTATTGATGCTTAACAGTACAGTTAAGTCCTCAACTTGTTAGGTATTTGTGCAATCAAATTATTGTTTTAGTTTTAAAGATTGGTCATATTTGAAAGAAATAGAGAAGCAACAGGAACAAAATAATAATAGTAAAACAAAACAAACAGTAAACAAAGAAATTATACGCGCGATTTACCCTGGTTCACCCAATGTGGACTATGTCCAGCTGAGTCAATATTATTGAAATATGCCTCACCTCTCTCGTTTACAATGAATGAATTGCTCTCACACTCATAACAAGAGAAAAGTATGTTTATATACTAGGTTTAAGAGATTAAACCTAGTTTTACATGGATTCCTATTCCTAAGCCCAACCCAAAAAAGAATTAATAACTTAAAAGAAATCCTACAGCGGTTATACATGGAAAAGCCCAAAACCGCCTACGGGCTCGGGGGCGCTGCCCCCGCCCGCTGATTGGGCAGCGAGACCCCCAAATGCGTCTCCGTTACCCATTAATGCTGAAGTAGTCGACAACTCCAACAATATTTATGTGAGTTAACTAAAACATTTTCTTAAAAGCTATATTATAATCAGGGATAGAGCCACTATGGGCTAAGTGGAGGTTAAGTGAGGTTGGTCTGATGGTCAAGGAGGTTTGAACTTAAAACTCGAAAAAAAAGAGCAAACCTCCTCCTTGACCATCAGACCAACCTCTTGGTTAAAAGAAATCAAGTTTTTAGGGATAATAGTATTTGATATTTCTTAGCTTGTCCCCACTGAGACAAAATTCTGACTCTATTGATAATATTGGATTATTAATAAATATATAATGACTTGCATGCATATAATATGATAAAATTTATTTATTTATTTAAATATTTTTTTTTCATACAACAATATAATTAAATTTTCTCTTTGTTAACCTTCAAACTCAAAAAATAATTCATAATTCTTATATGATAACCTGTATCAAACTTGCAGTTTCCGGCAGCAAGAAGTTGCCCCATGAAAAGCTACCCTCGAAGGCACTTAAACTAGCCAAACTCCTTCTAGACAAAGTAGATTGTCGTGACAACAGGATTCAGTACGTAATAAAGGTTGCTGTGGAAGAAGAAAACATCGAATTTTTAAGTTTAATTATTTGTGATTATCCCGAGTTGATATGCAAAATTGACAGAGATACATGTGGCAAAACAAGAAGAATGGTCTGACGGTACCGGCCCACCCCAGGTGCGAGACGCCGTTTGGCATTGTCCTAAGCTCATTCAAAGGCTTTACATATATATATATATATATTACGAAATTAATTTGTTTATTAAATAATTTTATATCAAATAAACAAACAAATATCAACAGAAATTCATCTGCCTTAAAAATATTGTTATTTGGCTCTCTCATTTGTTATTTTGGAGTATATATTTTTTTTAATTTTATTATAAAATTGTAAATAAAAGGATTATTAATTTGGATAGAACCTTCAAATGGATGCCTCTTTTTGTTGGGACTTCAGCTTTATGCATATGATGACCAAGTTGAAGCCTTTTCTTCAAACATTTTTAAGAAGCAAAGTCAATAAATCCAAACTAGAAATGAAACCAAGTTCATTTAGAAACCATCTAATTTTTATATTTTTCATAAATAAATTTTTATTTATCATTTTTTTCCTTTAACTTTTCACCAATTTAACCATTCTACAAAGTGAGAAGTGAAATGAACATAATCTTGATAATGTATAAAGTTGACAAGACTACTCCATTTTATGTTCTTTTAAGGCATGACAATCTACTATTTTTTTTTTTTTTTTTTTTTTTTCTCGTTTTGCGAAGCCAACTTGAAAACTAGAGTCTCTACCAACCTTTGACCATGCAGGTAGTCATGAGAAGAATCCATCCTCAAACCAAAGACATAACCGCTGATGGGTAGACATAACCGTCTTAAAAAATTTATATTACTTTTATAGCCAAAGCAACAGAAAAAGGGAGCTTCCCCGTTAATGCCTCTTCAGAACTTTTAGAATTTGTTAACAATAATTTTCAAATAACGTAATTTATATCCCAAAAATGAACAATCCTCTCAATTTTGTTCAAGCAATTGTGGATGCAAAAATCTACCGTCATGAAAATAGATTCTGATCCTGTGAGGTTGAGGACACTGACAATCCGCTGGACTTGCACACATGAAAGGGCAAGCGTGAAGCTTCCGGAAAACACCGGAATAGTGTTTGCCATAGGCACTCCAACACTCAAGTCAGTGAGGCTGAAAGAGATTATTTGATAAAAATTAAGGAGATGAAGAATTACTAGGAGTCTTGTCGGAGGCTTGGACTATGGTGGAGGCGTCGGGTTCTTGGGAGCAAGAACTTAGGAGTAAATAGATGGTTTTGAGTAGTGTAGATTGACTATGGGAGATTACCCCCTAATGAGAGGGCAAGCCTTTGTTTTTATAGTGAACCCAAGGGGTTGGAATCTTAGTAGGACACTAAGTCCTATTTTGGGAGATAATCCCTATCATGAAAGAGATATGATTTCTTGAACTTATCAGATTAAGTTTAATAGTTTAAATAAGATTTGGAATCTTAGTAGGACACTAAGTCCTATTTTGGGAGATAATCCCTATCATGAAAGAGATATGATTTCTTGAACTTATCAGATTAAGTTTAATAGTTTGAGTAAAATTTGGAATCTTAGTAGAAGAGGAAATAGAATGGGATTTTGATTTCCTATTTATAGACTATTGTAGGCTAATGGGCTGAAACCCAGTTTAGCTTAACTTATAGGATAATCCAACTCATAGAGTGAGTACTTCACAAGGTGATTTTAAGCGTAGGCCCAATCAGGATTGGGTTGAGGCCTTGGGTCATGACATGTTTATTTCGTTATTGGGTCTCGTTAAGCCTAAGACGATTTTTTGCCCTAACAGTTATCCTGCCACTCTGTAAGTTAAAGAGTATTTAGCTTAAAGAGTGGATTTAATCGAATGAGTGTAGATTGAGCGGATTAGTGATAGCAGCTCGTTAGGTCGGATGGATCGTTGTGTGGTTTGGGTCGATAACTTGTCGATTTGAGATGCAAGTCCTTTAATCGATCTAGGCCGATTGAATGTGTAAATTCATGAATCGGGCAAGGCCAATTGGAGGTGTAAACTCATGAATTGGGCTGGGCTGATCGAAGGTGTGAAAACTCAAGAATCGAACAGGGTCGATCGAAGGTGTAAAATCAAGAATCGGGCGGGGCCGATCGAAGGTGTAAACTCGTGAATCGGGCAAGGCCGATCCGAAGGTGTAAACTCGTGAATCGGGCAGGACTGATTCGAAGGTGTAAACTCATGAATCGGGCAGGGCCGATTTGAAGGTGTAAACTCGTGAATCGGGCAAGGCCGATTCGAAGGTGTAAATCCGTGAATCTAGCAGGGCTAATCTGAAGGTGTAAATCCGTGGATCAGGCAGGGCCGATCCGAAGGTGTAAATCCGTGCATCGATCAGGGTCGATCCGAAGGTGTAAATTCGTGGATCGGGCAGGGTCGATCCGAAGGTGTAAATCCGTGGATCGAGTAGGGTCGATCCGAAGGTGTAAATCCGTGGATCGGACAGGGCCGATCCGAAGGTGTAAATCTGTTAATCGAGTAGGGTCGATCTGAATGTGTAAATCCGTGGATCAGGCAGGGCTGATCCGAAGGTGTAAATCCGTGAATCGAGTAGGGTCGATCCGAAGGTACAAATCCGTAGATCGAGCAGGGTCGATCCAAAGGTGTAAATCCATGGATTGGGCAGGGCCGATCCGAAGGTGTAGATCCGTGGATTGAGCAGCGTCAATCCGAACGTGTAAATCCGTGGATCTAGCAGGGTCAATCCGAATGTGTAAATTTGTGGATCGAGCAAGGCCGATCCGAAGGTGTAGATTCATGGATTGAGCAGGGTCAATCTGAAGGTGTAAATCCGTGGATCAAGCAGGGTCGATCCAAAAGTGTAAATCCGTAGATTGAGCAGGGTCAATCTGAAGGTGTAAATCTATAGATAAAGTAGGGTTGATCCGAAGGTGTAAATCTGTGGATCAAGTAAGGCCGATTCGAAGGTGTAGATCCGTGGATTGAGCAGGGTCAATCCGAAGGTGTAAATCTATGGATCGAGCAGGGTCGATCCGAAGGTGTAAATCCATGGATAGGGCAAGGTCGATCTAAAGGTGTAGATCCGTGGATTGAGCAGGGTCAATCTGAAGGTGTAAATCCGTGGATCGAGCATGGTCGATCCGAATAAATCTGTAGATTGAGCAGGGTCAATCTGAAGGTGTAAATCCGTGGATCGAGCAAGGTCGATCCGAATGTATGAATCCGTGGATTGGGCAGGGCCGATCTAAAGGTGTAGATCCATGGATTGAGTAGGGTCAATCCGAAAGTGTAAATCCGTGGATTGAGCAGGGTCGATCCGAAGGTGTAAATCCATGGGTCGGGCAGGGCCGATCCGAAGGTGTAGATTCGTGGATTGAGCAGGGTCGATCCGAAGGTATAAATCAGTGGATCGGGCAGGGCCAATCCGAAGGTGTAGATCCATGGATTGAGTAGAGTCAATCCGAAGGTGTAAATCCGTGGATCGAGCAGGGTCGATCCGAAGGTGTAAATCTGTGGATCGGGTAGGGCCGATCCGAAGGTGTAGATCCGTGGATTGAGTAGGGTCAATCCGAAGGTTTATGCCAAGTGGAGCTTGTATGGAGCTTGCAGTCGAGGCGGCGTGACCGACTTGTAGTTGAAACCTTTAAGAGCTATGTGGCCGAGTCGACGTGACCGACTTTGTTGTTGAAAACATTTGATTGAAGCTGGAGCAGTGACATGGATGATATGCATGTTTTAAGCAAATAGTTGAATGGAGAGTTAATATGCATGATGTGCATGTGTTATGGACTGAATAAAGAGTGAGCTCAATGGAAAAATGGGTTGCATGTATTTAAGTAATGGGCCGAATAGAGAAAGATTTAACCAAATAGAGTGGTAGTTAAAAGGAGATAATGACACATACCTTTCCCCTTCAAGTGTTGCCACTTGTGCTTTCTGAACCGAGTGGAGTATTTGATTTGACTTTTGAGGAGGTGATACGAAAATACCATTACTCTACAGGCGAGTGGCTCTTTAGATGCATCGAATCAGTCGTACTCGAGCAAGAGTTGTATGAGGGTGAGCTTGGACAGACCCACTTGGCAAAGCTCATGCAGCAAGAATGAAGAAATAACCCCAACCCTGAATGAAGATGTTCCAGAGAGAGGTAAAGTCGTAGTCCCAGTCGAGCCGAGTGACGACTTTTATAGTTGTTACTTGGGCGTACTTTTGCCACATTGGGTGATTGAGTATGTGTCGAATGGAGTTATCTGGACTTGTATAAATAATTTGAGGGATTATATCCTTGTTCTGAGGTAGCTTAGAATCCACTTGGCTCAGCCCACTATATCGTGTGGGGAAGGTGTGCTGACTGCCGAGTCAAATGAAGTTGACTAGGAGAACCACTTTCGATTTTTAATTTCTCCCACTCGGTTGGCTGAGCCGAGTGGAGAGAGTTCTTGTTGTTGTGTGATCAAAGCCGCATGGAGACATAACTGAGTGGGAGTTGCAGGGCCAATTGAGATGAATATTAACTTGTTGCCCGCTTGGCGGACCGATCCGAGTGAAGCCATTGTGCATTCTGCAAAGCGAATTAGATTTCCAAAGAATTCAAAATAAAACTATGATCAAAGCATGTGAGCACAAATATGGAATACAGTAATGCTACCCTTACATCATGTTTTTACACAATCCTCTTACTTTATGATGTGGCAGCTGACATGGCGTTGCCACCTCATTTGACACATCAGCAAATTGCCACCTCACTTTCCCAAATGTATTTCTTTTTTAAATTTTAGTAACCCATTTTTCCCCAAATTCAAATCTCCTCCCAAAATTCATCTGCCCTAAATTTGCAAACCAAACAATAATCCTAACCCATTTAGCCCCCACCACCTAAAACCTCGCGAGTCGCTGCTATCGTCGCAACTTTGCCAGAGTTGCTGCTGCTGTTGCAACTTCGCCAGAGTAACTTGTAGATATTTATCTGGATGGCAAAAGGAGTAAGCTAGCAAAGACAAAACTTTGTGTCACATTCTCAAACAAAGGAGCGAAGATATCCAATACACAACCGCCATGTCTAACCAGGTAGAGATGGAAAGTAAAAGATGGGCAGGATTCTATTCTCTTTATTTTTTTATTTAGTGGATCATGCCTATCAAAGTTGATATTAGAAATAATGTATAATATATTTATAGCTTATTCTCATTCCATAACATTATCGAATTTAATACTTTTCATAAAATAATATTGCTGAACCTTGTGATTCGTGGATCGTATAGGAGTTGATAGCATGACCCTGGTTTTTGGTTTATTTTCTGTTGAAAATCATCTCCAGGAAAAATCTTGTCCAGATACTTTATCCTCAGTAATGGACGCATCCAATATCTGCACTATATATGGAACAAGCAGAAGCAGTCAAATGGCATTAAGAGCTCACAGATGTATCAGACCAGCAAATCGAAACAAAAGAAATAAATATGAAGTGAAAATTTATTTAAATAGTAATGAACTTTCTCTGGAAAACATTACAACTGGGGGAACCTCATTATCAATTGTTATTGTGATTCAAGCAGCAAAAACTTGGTGCTTGGAATTAGTATAACACGGTGCGTAGTCCATAAAGAGAGTGAAAGAAGTATAAACGGGAAGGTCTTCAGAACAAGCTGCCGTCGCAAATCAGAGCTCACTACTTCAAAATCACACTCTCAATTCAGAGCCGGAGACTTTATAGCATTTATTGTAATTTGAGTTTGCTTTTCTATATTTTCTCCTAAATAAAATATGCATGTTTATGATTAATCATGTGTAATGCACTCTCATTTTGTTAGTGTTTGGCTTGATATACTGGAAGCTTTGTTGGTCATTGTTTTCGCTAGTTTTGATTATTTTACTCTTGCTTCTAATTTAGCTCATAGCTGGCTAATAGGATGAAGTTTCGGTCAATGCATGTATGTTTGCATGTTGATTTCTTTATTTAATTTAGATTTGTGTTATGGTTTCTTTAAATGATATACAAAATTATTTCTGCAAACAAGTCTAAATGGCAATGTGGTTATTGAAGGTCAGTTTTGGTTGCTGAAAATCCAATTTTGAAGTTGTGTTGTGGTTATATGGGACTTTAATTCTGTTCTCTTCAACTCACTTGCAGTGCTTTCAAACAAATGTCTGATTTTTGAACCTGATTCATCTTCACACGATTGGAGCTCCCTATACATGGTCTAATGGTTGGAGAACCCATGATCATATTGAACTTCGGTTGGACAGAGATTGCTGAAGTCATTTTTGGTTATTAAAGGATGTTGCTGCAGAGAAGATTTAGCTAATGCAGAGAATGTTGCTGTAAAGAAGTTAAGCTAATGCAGAATAGATTTTTTTTGTTTTAAGATGCTGTATTACTGAAAACTGGAAAAGTTAGAAGATGTTTAGTTTGAGGAGGAATGTTAGAATAAAAATGTAAATGAGAGTTAATTAGTCTTATAAAAGCCTCCCTCTGTATCAGTTTTATTTACTTAATGAAAATCAATTCTTGTTTTTCTCTTTATAAGTTTTTCTTTGTTTGTACCCCACGAAGCATAAGAGATAGCCACAAGAAGGTTAGAGACAACCATGATGGCCTGATATTTTTGTGGATATACTGACTGCTTGGGAATGGTATCATTTTGGAATGTTCTTCATCAATTTTGCCAAAGAAAATAGTTTCTATTAATCTGTTAGTGTATGCATTGTTGCTTTAGATTACTGCATTTTATGCAGAGTCCATAATTTTTGTGCAACAGGTGCAGATTGGTAGGAGCTGGAAATGAAGCATGGGCAAGTTGTAGTTTTTGCATTGTGCAGATTGAGCAGGTGTGAGAGGTTGCAGTTTGTTTCTGCAGTTTCCAAGAGTCTTGGGCAGTATGTGCAGGGTGGTGTGTGCTAGAATTGAAGTAGTGATCTGGACAGTGGTTTGTATGGAGCTGCAGCATGATTGCTGCATTTTCTGCAGTTTCTGGCTGGAGTCTTCAGTTTGGTTGTCTTGTGTTTGTGTTGCTTTTGTATATCCTTGCTTGGTTTTGTTTCTTTTTGTGTAGTTTGGTCCCTTGTATTTTATCACAAGTTTCACTCTTTAGGGGAGATTACCCTAATTTTAATGATTCAGTTGTAATTTATTCCCAGATTGCTTGTAATGAATGAAATTGAGGCTTTATGATAATGTATAAATTTCATTATTATCTGTATAAATGCACATATTATTATGCATGGATGGTAATGTAGACCAATGTTGTCTTCTGGATCAAAAACAGACAGTTGTGTCAATTAGTATATAACCTTTTTTTTTTTTTAGGTAACTTGTAATTTTATACAAAGATTAAAGAATATCCTACAAGATAAAAAAAAAAAAAAACCTAAGTTGCATGCCCTTACTTACAAGAGAGGGATGAAACAAACAATCAGAGACAAAGGAAAACTAGGATGCACAACCCTATAGACGCCCAATCAAGCCCTAAGAGCAAAATAAAAACCAGCCAGGGGCACCTAAGCACAACATCCCTTAATAGGCCCTAACAGCAGCAAAAAAAAGCCCCAACAGTAGTACCCGCAACAGCAGTTGAAAGACCACCAGCAACAGCAGTAACAAAAAGTCCCAGCAGCAGCAGTGAAAAACAACCCAAGAGCAGTAGCAAAAGCCCCCAGCAGCAGCAAAACAAAACCCCACCAACGACAACCCCAAAAAACAGAAAAAAGAACACAAATGTTCTTTCCCCTTACATGAATGTTGCAAATATTACACAATCATTAGATTCCAAAAGTATGTGTACATATTTAACCAAAAAATGATATAAGCAAAATAATAGTATGTATATATATTTAACCGGCAAATGATACAAGCAAAATACTCCTATTGGGTCCTAAAATGGGGGAAGGATTAAAATAAAATAACCCACATACTCCATGGGATCGAGGACAACAGCCACACAACCCACAGCCCAAGCAACAGCCCTGAAATTGACACCACAAGCAGCAGCCACGAAATCCACACCCCAAGCAGTAGCCACACAACCAACACCCCAAATCGATTTTGGATGGCCGCCGGATTCCGTGGGAACAAGCTGTGATCAGAGATTGAGCTAGATTTTCAAAGTTGACAGGATTTTTTGGAGTAATTTTTGGGTTTCTTAGTTTCGGGAGATATGAAACTGATTTAGAGAAATTAGTGTTTGAAATTTTAGGTGAAAATTTGGGTTTTTTGCAGATTTTTTTTTTTTTTTTAAAATTTGGAGGGAAGTGACGTGGTATCTTGATGATGTGACAACTAAGGTGGCATATGCCACATAGGATGCCACATCGTGGAGTAAAAAAAATGGTGTAAGTACTTGTGTAAATGTAGCATTATTGAAAACCAATAGAGGGCACTTGGTAGTTTTAAAAGAAATCGCATCACTCGTCGAGACTTAAACGATCTCTCACAGAGCAGATGAAACTAACCCATTGAAAATAATCTGCCTTAAAAATTCCATATTTCGCTTATTCGGCAACCCTTTCAAAGACTGTCACTACATGCGATATGCAATCTAACAGCACTTACATTGGCTCATTCATTATGAACTTTCTACCCTACTCGCCACGACTAATTTGGATTGACAATTAAAGAAACATATAAAATTGAAAACTATATTTCTTCAATAATGCAACCGACAACAAACAAAACTGTAACTGCCACTGGCATTCTGTAATTTAACCTCTACTGTTTTAGTTTCTATTCAACTATACAACTAAAAATAAGTACTAACAAAGAGATCAGCCGGTGTGGACACTTTGCCAGGCTAATGTAGCCTATCATTTTGTTTTTCTATTGTCAGTAAATAGACTTCAAAAATTTTAAGGCACAAAAATAAAGTATACGGTATAAATAGACCAGTTACTGAAATCAGATTACCCGGTTTTTGTCCTTAAATAGTATTCGCCAACAGACAAGAACACATGTTTTCCCAACACCAGTTCTGCAGCAGGCTGATTTTCAATGCAATTAACCATTATCTGCAAAAAGATATGGGAAGATGGGGTATTTTATGTTAGCGAGGTGAGTATTTTATGTTACTATACACTATCTTCATGAAATGGAATTTTTATAAGATTAGCTTTTCATGGAACGCGTTACTGAAGAGAAATTAAGTGAAAG
The DNA here is from genome assembly GCF_008641045.1 of Pistacia vera. Classification (NCBI taxonomy): domain Eukaryota; kingdom Viridiplantae; phylum Streptophyta; class Magnoliopsida; order Sapindales; family Anacardiaceae; genus Pistacia; species Pistacia vera. Next base: position 234,848 of record NW_022196471.1, read on the forward strand.
ATGATGCAAACCTTGCCATTTCCATGTTGAAAATCGGACTTCAAATTGGAATGATCCCTTGATAACAAGTAAATTTGCACGCCTTGCAGGAACTTTCTGTTTCCTGAAAGTATGGAATATCATTCTTTAAGTCAAGAGCACCACAAACCTATTCATGCCCACACAGACACCATTGGAGAGAGAACTAACCTGAGTATAATGCAAGAATAGCATCTGAATCAAACGCTAGAGCAGGTCTCGCTAAGCTGATCTTAAACGACATTTTAGACATCCCATGGAAACTCTCCTCACCAAGGATGACCTGCATTTTCTACGAAAGTATTTATGATGAACTGGTAAATAATATTTGGCAGGTCTTTGAACTTGGCAATTATACAAATTTGAGTCAAATCAAGTATGTTCTGTCAAATAAATTAAGGCCTAGGTTAAACCAAAACATGACAAGATACAACCCACGTAACTTGTTTACATATTTTGGCCACTTAACTGTTTCCAAAAATTCAACTTGTTGGTACAAATTAAACCCACTCAACCTTTTTATACAAATCCAACCCCATCCAACCCATTTATACATTTTATATACAGAAGATCAGCATACGTAGATACAACTTCAGCACACTTCATCCATGTCCAATCTACTGCACTATTTCTTCATGATTGTATGTATATTGATAATATACATACAATTTTAATGAAAAGAAATTAATACAAAATTTTACCACAAAAATTCCATTGATTGAAGTTACAATGATATCCTCCACTTTTCCACCATAATAATTTACCTAGATATCAAACTAGTCATAAATGATTATCCATGTCAACAAATAAGTTGGTATTATGAGATAGGTTCAACCCGAACAAAACAAATTTATTTAACGAAATTGACACAACCCATTACACAAAAAAAGGAATAAGTCAACCCTAACAAACATAATCCTTTTAAACATAGAACGGTTCATTGGCTCCTTAAAATCCATGAAAATTCCAAAAGCATGAATGACTTCCTAGAACGATGTCATTCTTCTAATGATAGATTTTTTAATAGGAACGGTCGTATAACGTGATCATTCTTCTTGAAACACTTGTACTTCAACTTGATCTTTAAAGCCCCGTCTTTAGGATTTGTTAAGAGCACAAAATCACTTGAATTTGAATACTTTGACTTTTGACTTAATTGGAATGGTCATGCAGCTTGATCATGCCATTGCGAGCAACTTAACATGATTTTGGGCAGAGGCATGAAGGATCTCATGGAACAAGGTCGTACTGTGAGAAATGTTCATCTAGGTAGCTTTATGAAACTAAGAACGATCGTTCCTTCTTCCAGCACGGTCATACCATTTGGGAAAAACTACATTTTTGTTTTGGTTAAAAAATATTTCTTAAGAATAAATTAATCAAAATGGTAAATAATGATATTATCTAATATGAAATTTATACTCAAAGTTTAATAATTCTACCACAAAAATTATCCAAAAAAATCATAAACAAAATAAATAAACTTAGAAGTTCAAAGTCTAAAATTTGCATGACTTTAAGCATCAAATACCATACGAATAAACCTTAATTAAACAATTTAATTACATACCTATCTTTATATTCAAAAGTGAAGACACAAGAAAGCAGATTGAAGCAAGTCAATAGAGGAATACAGTTTTGGTGGCTAGAGTTTTCTTTTGTTTGAAAAAAAAAAATTGTAAATAATGTAGTCTTTTGTAAATAATATTTATAATTTTAATGATAAATATTATGTATAATTATTTATTTATAGTTATATATTTTTGCGGCAAATAGGCAGGTTAGGGTCAAAGTTAGCATTCTCATGCTCAGCCCAAAATATTTTGGATCAAAATATGTAAACTCAAATCCGCTCCGCTCGAAAAATTCTATTATCCAAATCCAACTCATTAGGGTGGGCTTATTTGATCCTAAACCCCTTAGTTATTTTCACATCCCTAGTCCCCCTAAGGGTACGTTTGGTTGAGATAATTTTATATTACTAGGAGTATTAGATTAATAAAAAGATAGATTACCTTAAAAATTATTAGGAGTGTTGGAATAACTTGCTGGGTACATTATATTTATATGTTTGGTTGGGAGGAATAAATTAGTGGGTATGTTATATAGCTAAATTGCCTTCTTTTTTAAATATTAATATAATATTATTTTTTAAATCATTTCTTTAACCCCTTACATAAGAGATTTTGCTAAAACACTCCATCTACATAAAAGTTTAATTTCTAACAAAATCACCCCCACCTACCCCAAGCCACTATCAGCAGCTGGCCACCACAGCCGGTCACCACTGGCAATCATCGTAACGACATATGATCGCCCGGATCTGGCCGATCGTATGTCGATCTAGACAATCAAATCTCTGGCCGAAAACGGTTAGATTGTCTTAGATCTAGTTGTTAACAGTCAAATCCAAGGCCCTTCATAGCCATTGACGTGGCCATTAGCGGCTATGGATCTGGTCAAAAAAGGACGACCAAATCTATGGCAATCTGGCCTTTTCCGGTTGGCTAAATCCCTGCACGACCAACCAAATCTAGCTAATCGTGAGTCATTTCGACGCCGACAGTCGATGGTGGTGGCCAAATCCGACCACGAGATTTGGGTAATTTTTGTAACTTCAGGGTATTTGTGTCCAAAAATTTTTGTACATAAGGTTAATATAGTCCATTAATATTTTTGTAAATTGTTTTCAGAATAAGGGCATTTCTATTTAAAAATTTTAATAGTTAAGAGTTAAATTGTAACAAAATTAAGATTACCAAATAATCTTAGAATACTTAAGAAAATAGAGATAATCAGATTACTATTTATATAACCAACAATAATTATTATTAGTTTAAAAAGATTATTAGAATTTATCACTTATCAACTAAATATTATAATATAAATAATATAAGATGATATTAATTCAAACGAAGCTGGTCTTCTTGGGTATTTTTCACTTAGGATTAGTAGTCAGGCATTGAAAAGGGAGACAAGTAATGTGTCCTTGTCAAACCACCTCGGTAAGAACATTCGGACAGCCAAGGTCGACATTGCGAAGCCCTACGCCACTTGGCTCAACTTCTAGTTCTTTAGCCATCTCTTGGGCTTGAGGCCAAGTTAGACCTAATTTGTGCTTATCACCTGTTTTTGGGCTTTTACTTCTCATTGTGCCTCTTATCCCAATTTTAGCGGTTGGGCTACCTCGTAGTTTTGCAGCTAGTCAAGTTCATATTGGATTTACCCCTTTGCATTTTAGGCTTTTGGAGTTCTTGTTGGACTCTTTCTACATTATGGGCTTAGTAGGGCTACCATGGGCCTTTCTTCACAATATAGGTCGGTTGGGCCGACGTATCATTCTAACATCTATATCTATATATTAATATAATTCTGAAGTCTACATTTGCTATGTAATACTATTTAGACACCACCTAGGATTTCAATAAGGACCTTTTCAATTTCATGTAGGATTCCAACAGGATATTACTCTTCATATAGGATCCTGAAGCATACTTTGGTTGAGTGGTTTAATTAGATATTAATATATTGCATTGGTATTCTGAAAGTTACAAGTTGAATATGTGGTTTAATGAGATAAAAACTTCATATCAACCAAAACGTTTCTCATCTCTAAGATTAAAGTCACCGATTTAACTGCTTAAATATAATCAAAATGTCTCATCTCTCTCCACTAATGGCTAACTCAGGCTCTTACAATCTCTGCCATCGGATTATTCGCTGGAATAATCATCGCCGTCAGAGTAGCTGATCGGCATTCCAGTGATCTAGCGCGAATGACTTTCTATTTTGGTGAACCAACGGTCATAATTCTGCAAATACCGGTACGGTTCTTCTCTAATTTGTCTCTGAGATGAACTGCAATTTGATTCCTGCTAAATAATTGAATCAGAAAATTGATTCAATAGCTTTGGTTTTGCTTTTTCATTCCATGCACGTCGATCCATCGAAGTTTATCACTCGATTAAATTAATGTTAATTTGTTTTTTTGTTTTTTTTTTGGAAAGGTTTTTAGCCAAACCGTTTTGAGCTAGCATCGTTTCCACTTAAAAAACTTCTTCACTTGATCCTCCTCCAAACACTGTGAAACTGAAGGAGTTCGTTCTTTCGCAGATGGCTAGGAACTACATGAGAGACAACGTGCCTTTCTCACGATTCGGCATATTGGTGGCTTAGCTAGAGTCTACATATGAACTTAATCAGAGAGTTGTAAGTTTTCTCAATTTCTCTTTGCTTTTTTTCTTATTTTTCTTGGTTTTTATTCCTACTGAAAGCTAGGGTTTCTTTGATGAATTGNGTTTTGAGCTAGCATCTTTTCCACTTAAAAAACTTCTTCACTTGATCCTCCTCCAAACACTGTGAAACTGAAGGAGTTCGTTCCTTCGCAGATGGCTAGGAACTACGTGAGAGACAACGTGCCTTTCTCACAATTTGGCATATTGGTGGTGCAGCTAGAGTCTACGTATAAACTTAATCAGAGAGCTGTAAGTTTTCTCAATTTCTCTTTGCTTTTTTTCTTATTTTTCCTTGTTTTTATTCCTACTGAAAGCTAGAGTTTCTTTGATGAATTGAATTACTCGGAAGTTATTACTTCAGAAGGGGTATTCTGTCAATACTACTGTCAGAGACCCAGGCTCTTCTTTTTCTTTTCTATTGATAATGCATATCTTGTGGAAGTTTCATGATGGATTTATGAAACTGTAATCTTTTCATATAGGATGTTATGGAAGAGAAGTGTGGCTCTGCAGCCATCTGTTTTGTTTCTTTCCTTCTTGAAATTTTGGACTCCAAAGCTGATAGGAGAAATAAGTACCTTGAGATGATGTTAGCAGTTGCAGAGAAGTTCAAGAGGAGTCCATACATGCAAGTATATTAGATTTAGATTTTTCGTATTTCAGATCACGTTTATTTATTCCTCAAATTCTTTGAAAACTAAAATGTTTGGATAAACACAACTTTTTTGCTGAATAAGATGAAAATCTTTTGATTGTTACTATAAAATTTTTGGGCTCCAGCTATGTTTGGGCAACTGCTGGTAAGCAACCAGATCTTGAAAAGCATGTAGGTGTCTGTTTGGGCAGCGCTTATATCTGGTGAACTCTATGAGGTTATTTTAAATATATTTAATTTTGTGTATATATATATTTTTTCTTTTTAATTAATTCTGTTTCTTTTAAACTATGGATTTTTTTATTTCTAGATTCTGCAATTTTTCAGGACCTCAAAGTACAGTGCAACGAGAACTATGTGAATATAGAACCAACCAATACAAAATGTGTAGCCGCTTATGAACTTTACAAAAAAGAAAGATGATTAGCAGTTTAGTTCCTATTAAAAACAAATAATTTTCTTCAAGCTTCCTAGAAATGACTGATTAATTTTATTTTTATAATTGCAGCGCGTTAAAGGTTTATTTCGCAATGACATTTTGAAACCGAAATGTACTTTTGCATCGCCAGATGTGGACCAGAGAGAAATGCCTCGCAGAGCTCTACAAGAAAATCCTATGAATTTTATCCTTTCACCACCGAAAATTCCTGATTTATGGTGCCGGGTTGACAATTTTTCATGATACTTGAGTGAAATGAGGATGTTTACTCCTACCCAAGTTCTGGGAATGTTGTTTTCAAATTTGAAAAGCATAGCTGAGAAGAATCTGGATGCAGCTGTAGTGGACTGCTGCATTGGGATTCCTGTTTATTTCACTGACCTTCAAAGAAGAGCTGTGTTGGATGCAGCCACAATTGCAGGTCTGCATCCTCTCTGCTTGATTCATGAAACTACAGCCACTGTTGAAAAAGAGTTTGTTTGCTAGTTGTTGTCCTAGTCTTTTGGGAACTTCTTGTGTTCAGCAAGTTAGTTTTTTTATTTACTTAGTCTGTAGGTGTTAGTTTTGGCATGTTGTATAGTGCCTATTTTCTTGCTTTTATTCGTTATGTATAAGCCTATATAAAGGCAGTTCTTTTTGTTGAATAAACACACAGACAATTACTTTCTCCAATCTACTTTTGTCCTTTAGTTTTTATTAAGTAAAAGTCTGTCCTCTTTTACTTGTTTCAGCAGACACGCTCTTTTTCTCTTCTTTATTTGTAACAGTAGTTTCAGAGCTTGGTAGAGAGAAAGAGAGTGAGAAAAGTAAAGTTGAGAGTGCCAAACAAAACAAAAAAAAGAGAGTGTGTGAGATACAGTCGTACAGCAACAGCTTCATTTCTATTTCACCTAGTTTCTTGTTTTTGCAGCAGCAGTAGAAGAGAACGATGGCCTCTAAAACTTTTGTGCAGCCAGCCATTCCACGTTTGGATGGTCACTATGACCATTGGAACATGCTAATGGAGAATTTTTTGAGATCAAAGGGGTATTGGCATATTGTTGAAGTTGGAGCAGTAGAACCAGCAGCAGGCACCATACTAACAGACTAGTAGAGAACTGATGTGGAAGGGAAAAAATTGAAGGATCTCAAGGCAAAGAACTATCTCTTCCAAGTGATTGATCGTTCAATCTTGGAAACCATTCTTTGCAAGGACACCTCCAAGCAGATTTAGGACTCCATGAAGAAGAAATTTCTGGGGACAGAAAGAGCAAAGTGAGTTCACCTTCAAGCACTTCGTGCTGAATTTGAAGCTCTCCGAATGAAGACAGGTGAATCAGTTTCAGAATACATTTCAAGGACAATGGCAATTGCGAACAAGAGGCGGATAATGGAGAAAAGCTTGAGGATGTCACCATAGTTGAAAAGATTCTTCGATCCCTGACAGCAAAATTTAACTATGTTGTTTGTGTGATTGAAGAATAAAAAGACATCGACACACTCTCCATTGATGAGCTACAAAGCTCCCTACTTGTCCATGAGCAGAAAATTGTCCAGCAAGATAAGGAAGAACAAGCCTTACAAGCTACAACACATCCCAAAGGTTCAGGTCCTGGCAAAGGTAAATGGAAGGACAAAAATGATCATGCTACTGATTCAAGAGGGAAATGGAAAAGTCATGACAACAACTACTCAAATGGCTATAAATCAAAGTCTGCAAACAAGTCGAAAGTTGAATATTTTCGATGTCACAGGTATGGCCATTATAAGTCTGAGTGTCGAACTAATTTGAATAAGCAATTTGGAGAAAGATCTAATTTTGCAGAGAAAGAAGAAGTTGTTTCCCTCTTGATGGCGTGTCATGCGAATCAAGGCACCCACCAAAACTTGTGGTATATAGATACTGGTTGTAGCAATCATATGTGTGGGGAAAAGTTAGCGTTCTCAGACTTGGATGAAACATTTCGCCACTCTGTAACTGTTGGCAACAACTCCAAAGTTTCTGTCATGGGCAAAGGAAGTGTACGAATTCACTCCAAAGAAAAATCTAATCAGATTATTTCTAATGTCTTTTAGGTTCTAGATTTAAAAACCAACTTGCTTAGTATTGGTCAGCTTCAAGAGAAAGGATACGAGATTTTTATTAAAGATGGAGTTTGTCACATCCAAGATGAGAAATTAGGCTTAATTGCTCAAGTCAACATGACTACAAATCGAATGTTCCCACTGTATCTAGACAACAGTACTCAGAATTATTTCTCTGCAAAATTAATGGGTGAGGGATGGTTGTGGCATTTTCGCTATGGACATCTGAATTTTGGTGGTCTAAAGATGCTGCAATAGAAGAACATAGTGACTGGACTTCCATGAATTCAGACTCCTTCTCAAATTTGTGAAGAATGTGCTGTTGGTAAACAACATCGAGATCATTTTCCTTAAGGAAAATCATGGAGAGCAAAGAAGGTGTTGGAGCTAGTTCACTCTGATATATGCGGACCCATTAATCCAATATTGAATGATGGTAAACGTTACTTTATAACATTCATTGATGATTATAGTTGAAAAACTTGGGTTTATTTTTTGCAGGAGAAATTTGAAGCTTTTTCAGCTTTCAAAAGCTTTAAGATGCTGGTCGAAAAAAAAGCAGGCAAACCTATTAAGATTTTTCGCAGCGATCGTGGTGGAGAATACACCTCACAAGCATTTGTAAATTTTTGTGAGAACCATGGTATTCAAAAGCAACTTATAGCAGCACATTTGTCACAACAAAATGGCATTTCAAAGAGAAAGAACCATACAATTCTAAACATGGTGCGGACTATTCTATCAAAAGGTCATATCCCGATAAGTTTTTGGCCTAAAGCAGTCATCTGAAGCATTCACCGTTTGAACAGAAGTCCCACTCTAGCTATTCAAAACATGACGCCTGAAGAAGCATGGAATGGACGCAAACCAAGTGTCAACCACTGCAGAATCTTTGGTTGCATAGTATATGCTCATATTCCATATCAAAAGAGGAAAAAGCTTGATGACAAGGGAGAAAAATGCATTTTTCTTGGTGTTAGTGAGATGTCAAAAGCATACAAATTGTACAATCCTATCACCAAGAAAATTGTCATTAGTTGTGACGTAATTTTTTATGAAGGAAGATTCTGGAAATGGGATGAAAACACTACCAAACAACAAATACAAGCTGGTTTTGACGGTGAAAATGAAGAAGAAAGGCAGCAGCCCTTACAACAACAAATTCTCGCAATTTTTGTACCTGAAATTCCATCAAATGAAGCCCCAACTTCAGCTGAAACTTCACCACCAGCAGTAGAATTTGATGAACATGTTGTTGCAGCAGCAAGTTCGTGTTCCCAACGTGTTAGAAAGAGGCCAGTATGGATGCAAGATTATGAGGTAACTGGGATTGATCAATCTGAGGATCCACTTACTAATTTTGCTCTATTTTCAGATTGTGATCCTATAGTTTTTGAAGATGCCATCAAAGAATCAAAATGGAGGAAGGCAATGGATGATGAAATTACTGCCATTGAAAGGAACAACACATGGGAACTGACTGATCTTCCTAAAGGGCACAAGACTATAGGTGTCAAGTGGGTATACAAAACAAAGCTGAAGGAGAATGGAGAAGTTGACAAGTACAAGATGCGCTTGGTGGCCAAGGGCTATAAGCAAAAATTTGGTGTTGATTACAAAGAAGTGTTTGCTCCGGTTGCAAGGCATGACACAATCAGATTGTTGATTGCATTGGCAACTCAAAACTCATGGCCTATTTTCCAATTGGATGTGAAATCTTCATTTCTACAAGGAGACTTACAAGAACAGGTATTTGTTGATCAACCTCCTAGTTATGTGAAGCTAGGTAATGAGAATAAGGTGTATAAGTTGACAAAGGCTCTATATGGGCTAAAACAAGCTCCAAGAGCTTGGTACAACATGCTTATTTTTTTAAGGAAGGTTTTAGAAGATGTCCATAAGAGCATACTCTTTTTATTAAAATTGAAGATGGAGGAAATATGTTTTTTGTATGCTTATATGTAGATGATTTAATTTACACTGGAGATAGGGCCGTGTTTGAAAATTTTAAAAAGTCCATGATGAGTGAATTTGAAATGTCTGATCTTGGAATGCTGCATTATTTTCTTCATTGAAGTTGTTCAATCAGCTACTGGAATTTTTATTTCTCAAAAGAAGTATGTGCGAGAAATTTTAGACAGGTTTCAGATGAAGAATTGCAATTCGGTGAATACACCAACTGAGTTTGGTTTGAAGCTAAATAAAGATCATAAAGGAAAAGAGGTTGATGGAACTCTTTACAAGCAAATTGTGGGAAGTTTAATGTATTTAACAGCAACAAGGCCAAATATAATATATTCAGTGAGTCTCATCAACAGATAGATGGAGAATCCGACAGAGATGCTTTTGCTAGGTGCCAAAAGGATGCTACGGTACCTGCATTGGGCTGTTCTACAAGAAGGGAGAGAAGTCAGACTTGATTGGTTTTACTGACAGTGATTATGCAGGGGATCAAGATGATAGAAAAAGTACTTCAGGCTATGTTTTTATCCTTGGTTCAGGGGTTGTTTCATGGTCATCAAAGAAACAGTCAATCGTCACTCTATCAACTGCTGAAGCTGAGTTCGTTGCTGCCAGCTCATGCACATGTCAAGCCATATGGTTGAAGAGAATTCGACGAAGCTACGAAGCGTAAAAGCGGAGCCAAGCATGACTCATCCTTCCATCAAGATCATAGCACCTATACTATAGACCTCCGTTTGAGATCAGAGTGACAACAAAGAGTAGCCTATCCTTCTACTAAACACAGGCTCATTCAGAGGCACTCAGTTCTTGCTATTCCTCATTGCAAAGACGAGACCTGACAACCCCACCAAGACCTACCCCAAACCAAGGGTTGACCATGCAGGGGAAGATAGATTGACTAATGAGCGAGGTACCTTAGCTTATATGTGGCCAGGTTGACACCTTCCTTTAAAAAGGCAATTAAGCCTTGACGGGAGTGAGTGCAAAGAGAAAGAGGCGGAGTAGGAATTCAGAATAGACTGTTTGAAAGAACGACGTAACTGCAGCTATCGAATCAGCCTTCCCTGATTCCGATCCTGTTGATGCGCGACGGCTAGGTGTTAGTTTTGGCACGTTGTGTTGTGCCTATTTTCTTGCTTGTATTCGTTATGTATAAGCATATATAAAGGCAGTTCTTTTTGTTGAATAAACACACAAACAATTACTTTCTCCTATCTGCTTTTGTCCTTTAGTTTTTATCAAGTAAAAGTCTGTCCTCTTTTATTTGTTTCAGCAGAAACACTATTTTTCTCTTCTTTATTTGTAAGAGCCACAACATTGGCTTATGGTATTTATAAGACTGATTCGTCGGCAAATGACCAATTGAATGTTGTCTTTGTGGATGTGGGGAATTCAAGTTTCCAAGTATGCATATCCGGGTTCAAGAAGGGTCAACTTAAGATATTGGGTCATTCATTTGATCGGTCTTTGGGTGGTAGAGATTTTGATGAAGCTGTATTCCAGCATTTTGTAGCCAAGTTCAAGGATGAATACAAGATTGATGTTTTCCAGAATGCCTGAGCCTGCCTTCGTCTTAGGGCTGCCTGTGAGAAATTGAAGAAAGTTCTTAGTGCCAATCCTAAGGCACCTTTGAGTATTGAATGCTTGATGGATGAACAGGATGTGAGGGGTTTCATTAAGAGGGATGAATTCGAACGAATTAGTGCTCCAATTTTGGAACGTGTGAAGAGGCCTTTGGAGAAGGTTTTGGCTTAAACTGGACATTCAGTCCAGAATATTCACATGGTTGAGTTTGTTGTTCGGGCTTTCGTGTTCCTTCCATAGTGAAGATCTTAACAGAATTCTTTGGGTAGGAACCTAGGCGTACAATGAATGCAAGTGAGTGTGTTGCTAGAGGCTGTGCTTTAGAATGTGCAATCCTCAGTCCTACATTCAAAGTGAGAGAGTTTCAGGTAAGAATCTTTCCTTTTCTGACTGAATTTTCATGTGTTTTTGTTTTTTTGGGTGCTGGGAATCTTGGTTTAAAATGACATTAAGAGGCGGAATTTTGGTTATTACTAATGTTTGTACGTCTTGGATGTCAAGATTAAAGCTGTATTTTTTTTCTTAATTTTGTATTATGGTGCTTTTTTTTTTTTTTTTCATGATATTTATTGAGAGATATTCAAGGTCTAGAAAAGGTACCATTATTTTTTCTTGCTTTATATATCTTCTTTTTTTTTTTTTTTTTTTTTTAAAGAGAGGTTTGGGTATGCTGTTGTTTTTAAGGCAGTTATTAGTTTAAATGTCGGGTTTATGCTTCTTCTTTTTTTCTTGGTTTATTTTCGTGAAGCAGTCTTTGTGGTCTTGGATAGTTGAAGTTGAGTGTTTCAGTTCATATGATATCAATTTTCTCCTGTACACTTGGTGATACTATGTCATAGTAACTCAATGTTTAATCATTGAGTAAAAGGCCGTTCGTCAGGAATAGAAAATTCAATGACAAAACCTTTTACTAGAACGAGTGAAAGGCAGTTTGTGTCATTGAATTCTCTGTTCCTGATGAGCGGCCTTTTACTCTCTTTTTGGCCAAGGCAATTCTGATTTATGTTATGCTTTAATTGTGACTAGGGAGGTATACAGTTTCATATTATGATTTAATCAGATTATGCATAAAAATGATCAATAATGGTTCTTCATTTGTGGTTGTTTCTAAAGGTAAATGAGAGCTTCCCATTTTCAATTGCGTTGTCATGGAAAGGCTCTGCCCCAGAAGCTCAAAATGAAGCAGCAGATAATCAGAAAAGCACTATTGTTTTCCCAAAGGGAAATCCAATACCCAGTGTTAAGGCATTGACTTTCTACAGGGCAGGTACATTCACTGTAGATGTTCAATATGCTGATGTGAGCGAGTTGCAAGCACCTAACTATGCTTTAGAACAATTTAGGTGGATGCTATTTGTAGCTGAATATTGATCATTTGCTATTAGAATAATGGGAGTAGGCATTAGAATTGTTTGTAGAGATTTATTTTCTGTTTTGTATGGAGGACTTGGTTGGAGACTATCTGAAGATTGTGCGGGATGAAAAACTTATTTCCATTCTAAAGATTGTAATTCTCAAGATCCTCTACCATGATTATCAACAGCAGTTCTTTTGCTATTATCAAATTCTTGATCTTCTAGAGTTTACAACTTCTAGGTGGTTGCTTATTGTATATAAGTGGTGTACATAAATCATAACAATTTTTTAAAATCTAATACTAAGATGGTGAGAACTTTTCGTGTACCAATGTTGTTATGATATGTTCAATAATGGTTATACTGCACCTGGAAAGTATATTGTGGAATTTCACCGTGTGAAGATTATGGAATCTACAACATGTACAATGATTCAGCACAAAAACATCAAGACCATTAACATTGATTGATGAAAGGCTCAAAGAGTTTATGATAAGAACCCATAAAAAATAATGGTTATACTGCACCTGGAAAGTATATTGTGGAATTTCACCGTGTGAAGATTATGGAATCTACAACATGTACAATGATTCAGCACAAAAACATCAAGACCATTAACATTGATTGATGAAAGGCTCAAAGAGTTTATGATAAGAACCCATAAAAAACTATCTTCAATCAAATTAACAAATCACATGCGATGAACTCTAACAAACTCGAGTCAACTAAAACTCGATCGCATTAAATTGCTTTCATATGGGTAAGGAAAGCAATTGGAAAAGTATACTTATTTGTTTATAGTAAGTATCAACTATCCATTTAATTCAATCGTTCTATCCATGAAAGAAGTGCAATATAAATCGATTGAATTTATATTAAACAGCAAAAGGAAACAAACTTATAGATAATAACTTGATTCAGTGGTTCAACATTTTAACATAATGATAACGAAAATATTGTAATCATGTAATAATTGATAAGGTGATCTTGCATCAGATTAAATATAGATTTGTAGAGAATAATATATTACTTTGAATTATATTAGGTGTTTAATTGTATATGATTTGAATGATGTGTGGTAAAACAAATCGTACCTTGTTATGTTTGAATTGAAGTCTAACTGCTGTTGTAAATCATCAAGAGATAGTTTATTATGATAATTATAATATGCAATAGTTTATCATGATTTTTGCGTTTGTAATAATGTTGAACCATGATAAGAAACCCACCAATCATCATTACTATTACATATTCAAAAAATATGCCGAACCATTTTTAATTGTAATAAGTCATTTGCCGAACCATAACTTAAATGGATATTTAATTGAAATAAGTAAGTTATCGAATTATAACTTAAACAAAAATAAAAATCTAATAAAACTAACTTCACCACTAGATTGACCTAACTCATGCTCAATTGTTGAATCAGAGATTATAAGAGGTGAGGGACAGGAAACCCTACCAAGTAGATGATCTTCAAGTTCATGAGAGCCAACTGTGGACAGCACCTGAGAGCTCCAAAAACGGTAATTACTTTGAGTTAGCTTTGGATTTATGACCTGAAGGCTAGTAGAAAGAGTTGGAGTAGCTCGATTTGCTTGTTGCTTCAACATCTCGTTTGAGTTGTTGAGCACATCAGAGGATTTTCTAGAATTCGCCATTGACGCAAGTCACAGCTCTGATACCATGTAACTTTGCAATTGAAAAGCAAAAATTTGACAAGAAAAATTGAAAATAGAGAGAAAGAGTAGGAGCAGAGAAGAAACACTTTTCGCTGCACTTTTCGTTAATAACAAAGTAAGTAGCTACTGTTTTACATATACAGATTTTGAGTGAACTTTTACACTCTAAACGACAGTGTTTTGACTCTTTAATATTTGAGTTAAAAAGGGCAGTGCATTTGTCCAACAGCTTATAATGTTCCTAGTCAGCAGATAACTGGTCAGAATCAAGCACATTTCGTGGTTGTGGGTTCCAATTTTCACTCAACACAACACTTTCAACCTTCTTCAGTGCAGTCTTCTCCACAAGCACAGCAACAATTTGCAGTAGCTACATCTCTTACACCCACTGATCCAGTGTGGTACAGGGATTCAGGGGCAACTGATCATGTCACTTCAGACCTCAATCATCTCAATGTCAACAAAAGCTACAGTGGAGTGGATCAACTTCAGGTTGGAAATGGTGAGTACCTTAATATTTCTCATACTGGCCATTCTTTTCTGCCTAGTACCTTTCATTCAAAATCTTTGCATCTAAAAAACATTCTTTGTATCCCTAAGATTACAAAAAACCTATTAAGTATCTCTAAGTTTACTAAAGATAACAACGTCATTGTTGAATTTGATGCTCACTGTTGTGTTGTCAAGGACAAATTCACAAGAGCAATCCTACTGCAAGGGGATCTTACAGGGGCCTGTACCAGCTGAATTCTTCCTCCAACAAGCCTTCCCTTCATGTGTCATCCCCAAATAATTTGTCTTCCCATATAGCCTCTGTTAGTTCTGTTAAAAAACATGTGTCTCAACTGTCAAATACTTGTAATGATATTAGTTTTTCAGTCCAGTTAAATGAAGGTCAGTTTAATAATACAAGTCAATTCTATAATAAAGGTCAGTCATCTTCAGGTCAGATTTTCTCTGATCTCAATGACAATGTTGACCAAGTCTCTCATGTTTTAAATAATAGCACTTGTACATCTCTTGTTACTAAAAATTGTCAATGTACTACTTTCTTGAAAAATAATGAAATCTCTGATTCTGCCAATAGTTCTGTCTCTAAAACAGTTTTTCTAACTAATAATTCTGATCATAAACACCATAATCTTGATGTTCATTGTTTAATTGCTAACACACAATCTGATGAATACATGCTTTGGCACAAACGATTAGGTCATCCTCATTCACAAATTCAGCATCAAATATTAACTGATTTGCATTTAAAATTTCCATAAAAAATTAGGACCTTTGTCAGTTCCAGCGTTACCAACTGTGATGCTTGCCAATTAGGTAAATTACATCAGTCTAGCTTTCCAGCATCACAATCTCATGCCATAGCTCCATTAGAACTAATTCATAGTGATGTTTGGGGCATTGCCCCTTGTACCTCAGTAGAAGGTTTTAAATACTATGTGCAATTTTTGGATGATTATAGTAGATTTACATGGTTGTTTCCTCTTAAGACCAAAGCTGAAGTCAGATCAGTTTTTATTAAATTTCAGCATCTTGCTGAAAGACAATTTGGATGTAAATTAAAAACTCTACAGTCTGATCAAGGTGGGGAATACAAAGCCCTTTTACCATACTTAGTTGATCAAGGTATTCAGGTTAGACAGTCTCATGCTTATGTTCACCAACAAAACGGTAGGAGTGAGAGGAAACATAGACACATTGTAGAGTCTGGTCTTACACTATTGGCCCATGCATCTATGCCACTGCAATACTGGTGGCTAGCTTTTGAAACTGATGTTTACTTGATTAATAGATTGCCCACTCCTGTCCTAAAAAGTATGTGTCCTTATAAAAAGCTTTTTAACCAAATTCCTGCCTATGAAGGCTTAAAAGTTTTTGGTTGCTCATGTTTTCCTTACACTAGGCATTACAATAGGCATAAATTTGATTTTCATACCATTAAATGTGTGTTTGTTGGTTACAACTTAATACACAAAGGTTATAAGTGTCTAAAACCTGATGGAACAATAGTTATCACCCCTAGTGTACAATTCAATGAATGTGAGTTTCCTTTTGCAGTCAATAATATGCTTTCTTTCCCACACCCAAATCTGAATTCTTCATCTCAAACTAGTGTTGACACTTGTACAAGTCCACAAGTTTTGCATTTTCCTTATGTCTCTAATTCTGGTCATTATCACCCTTCAGCTCCCCTTGGTTCCCCTGCAGTAATTGACTCTTCTGATCAGTCTTTCTCTGACAATGCAGCAGTAGGTAAGACTTCTCAATTTGTGTGTCTCCTCTACACACTATACCACACACTATACCAGCTTCTACAGCACCAATTCCCTCTCCTAATATCTCCAATATCCCTACTATACCTCATTCTGATCATAATCAAACCACAGTAGATACTCTTCCTATTTTTTCTACAAACCACAATCAAACCACAGTAGATACTCTTCCTATTTTTTCTACAAACCACAATCAAACCACAGTAGATACTCTTCCTATTATTCCTGTAGATTGTTCTTTCTCACCATGTCAGCTTGTTGTTGATCTTACTTCATCACAAATTGCTGCTGCTCAGATGACAGTTGTCTTGGTGAAACCCTTTGTTCCAATAAATTAGCACCATGTAATTCACTGCAAGTTGCTGCTGAACCAACTGATAAGTCAGTACATGAGAATATTCATCCAATGGTGACCAGGTCTAAGTCAGCTATTCAGTCCAATATGGTTTCTTCTAGTCAAATTGGTGAAGATAATCATTTTGCATTTCTTATTGGTGGGTTTGGTAGTACTGAACCTGCCGAATCAGACCTGGTACAGTCTCTGAAGCTCTCCAAAGCAGCAACTGGAAAGCTACCATGTAGTGTGAGTATGATGCGCTTATAGCCAACAACACATGGACACTTGTTGATCCTACTTCTAATATGAACATAGTGGGAAATAAATGGGTTTTTCACACAAAATTTAATGCTGATGGAACCTTACAGAAATATAAGTCTCGATTAGTTGCAAAAGGTTTTCAATAGGCTCCCGACCTTGATTACTTCGAGACTTTCAATCCAGTGATTACGCATTGTTTTCACTCTAGCTGTGACACATGGATGGGATATTCAACAGATAGATGTTAACAATGCTTTTCTTAATGGAGTTTTAACTGAAACAGTCTTCATGAAGCAGCCACCTGGTTTTGAGAGTTCTTTTTTTCCTAATGCAGTTTGCAAGCTGAACAAAGCACTTTATGGTCTCAAGCAAGCTCCAAGAGCTTGGTTTGATCGATTGAAGGCTGCTTTACAACTTAAAGGCTTCCAAAATTTAGTATCAGACTCTAGTTTGTTCATCCTGAAACAAGACACTGGTTCTATCTATGTTTTAGTGTATGTCGATGACATACAGATCACAGGATCTGATCAAGTCTTGATTAAGCAGTCGATGAAAGATCTTAATGATAATTTTGCTCTAAAGACACTTGGCTCACTTAAATACTTTCTAGGTTTGGAAGCAACAAGAAATTCAGCATGTACTCACTTAAAACAGTCTAAGTATGCTTCAGACTTATTAGTTCGAACCAAAATGATGGAGGCATATCCATGTTCAACTCCCATGACTGTCGGTATCAAACTTAGTTCAACCGACAGTGAGCTATTTCAGAATCTCAGCTTGTATAGAGTACAGTAGGAGCACTACAATACTTAACACTTACAAGACCAGATATCAGCTACACTGTTAACAAGTCAAGCCAATTTTTACAAGAACCTACTGATCTTCAATGGCAGGCTTGTAAGAGGGTGTTGAGGTACATTAAAGGTACTCTAGATTTTGGTCTTGTGTTCAAACCAGCAAGCACTCTTCATGTTGAGTGTTATGCTGATGCTGATTGGGGAGGAAGTATAGAGGATCGAAGATCTACCATGTAAAACCCCATTCTAATAATATACATATATTCCCTTTGGTTTTGTTTATAAGGAGGGACTTTTCTGTCAAATTTTAAAGTTTGGTTAGTGGTGAAAACGAAGAAATGGAAGCTGTTGGGTTTGCATGTAACAAGGGCACAAAATTTGGACATTTTTGTAAAGAAAAGCTTAGGTGGCGGGGTTAGATTGAAATTTAGAATTTTTGGGGGGCATATTATAATTTCAGAAAAATGTTTTGTTTAAAAGAAGAAGAAAACTGGGCAGTTCGCCCAAAAGAAGAAGAAGAAAACGAGAGCAGAGGAAGAGAAAAAAAAAAAAAAAAAAGAGAAGAAGAGAGAGGAGAAAGAAGAAAAGGAGAAGAGAGGAGAATGGGTTTGGGCTGAAAATGTTAGAGTGAGAGAGAAGAGTGGAGGAGAGTGAGGGAGCTTGGGCTGAGTTAGAATTGTGAGTGGATCAAATGAAAGTTTTTCTTAAAAAAATCAGATTTATGTTTGCATGTTAAATATAGTTGGCCATTTTTGCTTTTTGATGGTTTTGAGCTGAATTTGAAGCTTGCTGAACTTGCTTTCCTTTCCATGCTTTTGGATGAATGTTTGGTTGGTTAATTTGGTGCTTAAATGAGGTGTATTTTGCTTGCTAGCTGCACCTGTTTGCATTCGGTTGTTTGACTAAATTGTGATGTAGGCTGGATATTTTACCTTAGCATGTCCCGCTGAACATAGAAAGGTGATACTGCTCAGATCTGGTCTTGTGTTGCATGTCATTAGATCTTTCTTAAAAGCTTAAGACTTATGTCTGCATGTTAATGTTTTGATGAGTTTTTGGATTATATGTGAAGTTTGTGTGAGTTGCTTGTTCTCCCATGCTTCGGTTGGATTTGGGATATATTTATTGTAGAATATGCTTTAAATTGGTTTCTTATGATGTGTATTAGGTTGGGCAGTGTGTTGGTAGTTGCTGGATTTTGTTAAATAAGATAATATGTTATGAACACTACGTTTGCATGCTATTTGTTGTAATGAGTAATAGTTTAATAAAGTCTGAAATAGTTAGTCTTGAAGTCAAAAAAAAAGGGGGTACTTCTCATTTATGATTGTATAACATTCCTTGGGATTAATGATTTCTTTTATATATATATTTTTGCTATAACCTCTTGTTTTGTAAGGATTAATATATATTTTTGTGATCTTAAATCTGGTTTTTATAATTATATTGATAAACTTCCTAATTTGGTAAAGTTTCATGGTTGTGACATCTTTTTTTATTGGGAAGGTAGAAGGTAAGTGCGTAAATGAAAAGGGCTAACTGTCAGTTTTGGAACATTTTTTTTTACAGTTTTAATTTTTCACCCATGTATGGATAATTCATGTTAAAGAAAATGTTACAATTTAGAGCTTGAAATTGGTTGAACTGCATATGAGTTGAGATTTGTGATGTTGATATGTTTCCTTGTATTATAAATGTGGCGAATTTGTTAGTTTGAGAATATGTTTTAAAAACTTGCAGTTTCACCCTATATGTGACCTTTGAATATTATGTCATATATGTATGATTTATAAGCACTTACGAAATATGCTCTTGACTACATGTCACTTGAGATTAGCATGAGATTTTTATGGTGCTAAAACCACCCTACGAAGTACCCATCCCCCAGTTTTCAGGCTCTGCCCACGCGATGCAGGATTCCGCTGGGTATTGAGATATTTGTCTTCAGGCTCTGCGCATGCGTATTGAGATATTTAGTGCTCTGCCGGGGCGTTGAGCTTGTCCGCCATTATGAGATGGTTTTCTTCAGGCTCTGCCCGCGCGATGATAGATCTTGCCGGTATTGAGATGTATTTCCCAGCTCTGCCTGTGTGTGGGATGCCCACCAGGTATCGAGATTTTTCCCCAGGGTACTAGTTGTGGTGAGAACCTTTAGTATCGGTTTACTGTTTCGAACACAGGATATCAGTTTAAAGTTTTCAGATACCAGCCTACAGTTTTCAGTATCAGTTAATAGCTTCAGTTTTCAGTATCTGATGGATAGTTTGCATTAGTTATATGAAACAGTTGATGTTGTAGCATGATTTATAGAAAACATTGTCTTTAGAAGCATAAGCATTTACAGCAATTCTTTAAGTTCTCATAAAAGAATTTTCAGCATTTAGTAATGAGCTAGGATTCAGAAATTGTTGTCAGTTTAATTGATCAGATTATAATACTTAGAACAATTAGAAATGAGTTATGCATGCATACATGGATGATTAGCTGCCACCATAAAAGAATGTTCATGGAATCATGTTGTTTTCTGTATTTTATAAAAACCTTTGCATGCCATAACTTTTGTTTGACGAATGTTTTGCAAACTTCCCCTTTTCCCCACTCACTGAGTATTTTAGCTCACCCCTTTTTTTAAATGTTTTTCCCCCCACTAGGACCTTCCGGAGATCGTGCCGAGTAGCGAGCCTCCGCTCAGGGTTGTGCCACGCGTTGACATCTTTTATGTGGGTTTTATATTTACGTTGCATTGTAAAATTTGGACTTTCGTTTCAAGAACTCATGTTTTCCTTCATGTATTTCCTTTTGTTTTCATGTTTTGGAATGTATAGTATAAGTGGAAAACCTGATACCACAATTTTCCCTAACTCTTTCCTTTTGTAAAACGAAAGATGATGCATGTCTTTTTTTTTTTGAGATGTTGGAAATGGAAATACTATGATGATTATTCAGGAAAAGTATGTCTTTAAACAAGTTTCGCAGTTTTTCTACATGACACGTCTCGGGTATCCGAGTCTTGTGGGAGCGCCCGGATCCTACGGGATGAGGAAATTCGGGACGGGTTGTGTCATACCAGTGGCTATTATGTTTACCTAGGACCAAACTTGATTTAGTGGAGTTCTCCGAAACAGAAGGTTGTTGCCCTTTCTTCTACTGAAGCTGAATATAGAGCCCTTGTTCACACAGCCACAGAGATAGCATGGTTTGAAAATATGTTTACTGAGCTTGGCCTAACTTTTCACACTATACCAGTAATCTGGTGTGATAATGTAAGTGCTGGTGCTCTTGCATCTAATCCCATATTTCATGCTCAAACCAAACATATTGAGATTGACGCTCATTATGTTCGAGAACAAGTCTTGACAAAAAAGATAGCCATCCAATATGTTCCCTCCAAACTACAAATTGCGGATCTTTTTACAAAAGCACTCTCAGTTTCTCAGTTTACTGATTTAAGAGCCAAATTGAATGTGGTGTCATTAGGAAATGTGTGCAACTAACTGATAGTTGGTTCAGTGCTGATTTTTTTTTTTGGTTTGCAGCTGAGTTGATTAATCTGTAGTTCTGATAAATTGATGGTGGTTACAGATTTTGGAGTTATTAATCTGGAGTGATTGCTCTGGAAATTATTCTGGAGGTTCTGGAGTTATCTCTGTTTGATCTGGAATTCTGATTTTTTTTTTTTAGACCTGGAGTGGAGTAATTGTTCTGAAGGTTTGGTTGTTCTGGAAGTCCGATTCCTTACTGTTGGTGCACTTTGAAGGTTCTAATCTAGGTTGCAACTTAATGAAGTTGCTCTTGTGCAAGTGCTGAGAAATTTTTTTTCTCTCCTTGTTATGATGTTTTTAGTTGGTGGATGTTTTTTTTTTTTTTGTTGCAGTTCTGCTATTTGCAGATTTGATCTTGAGTGCTGAGAAATTTTTTTTTCTTGTTATGATGTTTTTAGTTGGTGGTTGTTCTAGAGTTGCAGTTCTGCTATTTGCAGGTTTGGTCTTGAGTGGAGTAATTGTTCTATAGTTTTTGGTTGTAAGGAATCAGTTTGTTTTGAAGTTTTTGGTTGTCCTGGAGTTGCAGTTCTGCTACTTGCAGATTTGGGCAGTTTTTGAAGTTCTTGTTTTGCAGTTTCTGCTACTGCAAACTTAGTGCAGTTTTGAAGGTGTTTTGCAGTTCTTCTACTGCAGTTGTTTTGCCCCTGCAGATTGAAGTTTCAGTGCAGTTGTTTTGCCCCTGCAAATTTGAAGTTTGTTCTGAAGTTTTGGTTGTTCTGGAGTTGCAGTTCTGCTACTTGCAGATTTGGTGCAGTTTCAAAGTTCTTGTTTTGCAGTTTCTGCTACTGCAAACTTGGTGCAGTTTTGAAGGTGTTTTGCAGTTCTGCTACTGCAGTTGTTCTGCTCCTGCAGATTGAAGTTTCAGTGCAGTTTTTTTTTTCCTGCAGATTTGAAGTGTCAGTCTTTGAAACTTTCTTTTGGTAAGAAAAATGCAGCCCCTTCAGCTTTGAAGTTTCTGGTTTTGAAACTTTCTTTAAGTAAGAAAATGCAGCTCAGCCATTTGGTTCAATGTAGTTAGCTCTTCAGTTCAAACAATGGGGTGAATTCCAGTTTGAGGGACAATGTTGGACAGATTCAGCACAATGCAGAAAGTGCAATGTAAATAGCTTAGGCAGTCCAGTTTGAGGGGCAATGTTGGACAAATGCGCTGCCCTTTTTAACTCAAATATTAAAGAGTCAAAACACTGTCGTTTAGAGTGTAAAAGTTCACTCAAAATCTGTATATGTAAAACAGTAGCTACTTACTTTGTTATTAACGAAAAGTGCAGTGAAAAGTGTTTCTTCTCTGCTCCTACTCTTTCTCTCTATTTTCAATTTTTCTTGTCAATTTTCTGCTTTTCAATTGCAAAGTTACATCTAAATGGTTAGGCTTCTGATGTTTATAAACATCACATTGTTCAAGACATACTGAATTTTCAAAGTTATTAGCAGTTGCAAAAATACTGTCGTTAAAATACATATGAACTAAAAGATTAAATGTTTATGTACTCTCATTTAAAATTGAATAGTATGTCTTATCAAAAACTTTTGGATGCTCAACTTCAAATTCTAATACTCTCCCATATTCTTTTTTCTAAAAATTTCCAAGTCAATTCCAAGTTCAAACAAATCTTTGTGCATAAATGTTTAAACATTTGTTTACAAACTATTTCAACAACATCCAATAAACATACCCACGTAACACGCGGGCTTTTCATCTAGTTTTTTATATTTTTAGAGATTTTTCTGCTGCATTTTTTCTTTTACTGGGGAAAAAAAAAAATTCTAGTTGTAATTTTTGTAATTTAGTTTGGGTTAAGTGGGAAGTAGAGGTGGATTGGAGCTATTTGGCAAGCGGGTAATAAATATGTAATGAATATGGTTGGTGTTAGTTTGTTGGCTTGATGGTTGAACCTTGATGGATTTTATTTGTTTTTAATCCAACTCATTTAAAGTTAGAGAATAAGGGTAAATAATTCATTTTTGGAAATTGAATAAAAGAAATATAACTGAGTCAGCAAGAAGGTGTTAAATGATGGATTTTGCAAAATTTAGGAATGAGTTTGGTTAAAACATGTCTGAAATATTCTAGATTATATATATATATATATATATATATATTACTTAAATGTACGTTGTAATAATATTATTCATTGGTTGAAACAGACTTGTACGTTAATTAATGGCTTCATTGATCCATATAATAACTTTTAGTTTTAGGTCTAATATTTGTGGAAAAGATACCATGCTTTGTAAATTGATTTTTTGTGTGGTTATTTGTTTAGATACTTAAAAGAGTGTTTCATTACATCATTTTCTTTTTCTTAATAAGAATTTCCAATATATGTGTGTGTGTGTGTGAGGAATTGGACATGCGTTCTTAGGAGCATAACTTTAGTGAAAAACCAAAAAAAAAAAAAAAAAAAAAAAAAAAACTTGATTATATCATACTCTTTATGTAAGAGAAGATTTGAACAAAATAAAATATAATATATATTCTAATTCATTTACATTTTCTAATATGTTTATATCTATGCGAAATAAAGGAAAAGATAGAAGAAGAAATATTGTATATGTAAAGAAATATTATACTTTTGTTCCATTTTTACGGCTTCACAATTTTCATACTTTCACTCTAACAACTCTAGCACTAGAGTGGCTCCTCTCGAGCACTAGGAAATACATTATATATTTTTAATTATTCTCAAAATTAGCATTAGAAATTACATATTAAAATTTCTTTCTAACAAATAAATAAATAAATTATATTTTATAAAAAAATAAAAGATAATGTTTTTTAAAAAGGAATAGCAAATATGTATAAAAGTTATTTGAACTTTATTTATATATTTAAAAAAAATAGCTGAAATTAAAAGATTAAAAAACTTTTACCACAGTTCTGGAGTCGACTGGACTTTATTATTAGAGATTTAGAGTGAAGCTACTCAAGCGCTAGAGTGCCTATATTAGTTGTTAGAAGGAAGAACATAAAAATAGAAATGAATTAAATGAGGGCTCTTATTTATGAAACCAAGTAAGAAGTGGTCATGTTTTAATTTAGCCCTTAAAAAAAGGGTTTTTTTTGTTTTTTTTAATAATTATTTCCATTTTATATGCTCGGGTTGGAGGCTTGGAGCCATGCCCACTATAATAAAAATATTTTGTCGATAATCCTTAACTTAATTGCATTATTGATGTAGAAATGGATTAAATATCTCCACTTGTTGATCACATGGTTGGTGTCTATATTTATTGACTTGGGTTCCACTTATTAAATATCATATATGGTGTCTATATGGTTGGTGTCTATATCATCCAGCTGCTTCTATTTAACAGGCATTTCTACTTTATCATCTATATTCTCTCTACGCTCCACTTGAGAAGTGAAAACTTGAGCTCCATTAATTTGCAGCTGCAGATTGCATCATCTCTTTAGGTACCAAAAGAGGTAACCCTTTTAACCCATTTCTTCTTTTTTTTTTTTTTTTCCCTTCGTTTCATTCTTGTTTTATTTTCACATTATTTTGAGATAATTTATGTACTTCCAACATGTTGATTATTGAATAGTAGCTAAGATTGTTCTATATCCTACGTGTAAGGCCTGGAAGTGTACATGAGGAACAAAATGCTCTTGAAATTGATTTTATGTAAAATAAATGGAGGCCAAACGACTTACACATACCCAAGGTTTGCCGTAACAACAAAGTGGTACCCAAAAGGTTTTGAAATGACAAATAGGTACCTTCTGTCATGTGCTGCTAGTGATTTCTGTTTGGTAATGGTGAAAAGACTAGAATGCCCTTGAAAGTTTGATATTTTAGTTTTTTTATAAATTTAAAAATTTCTAAAAAACCCATTTAGGTTTGCTAAGTTAACTAAACACCCCAACATATAAAAATTTTATAAAATAACAAAAACACCCCCACCACCCGCAGTGCCAGATTCCGGCCACCACCGTCGAAATCTGGACGAAAAATTGCGTTACGACACAGACCCGTCGGATCTACGTCCAGATCTACATCCAGATCTGGCCGTCGAGGCCGCAAAACTCTCGACGGCCAGATCGACGCGTTACGACACAGATCCGACGGGTGTTTTTGTCATTTTACAAAATTTTTATATATTGGGGTGTTTAGTTAAATTAGCAAACCTATGGGGTTTTTTAGAAATTTTTAAATTTATAAAAAACTAAAATATCAAACTTTCAAGGGCATTATAGTCTTTTCACTATTACCAAATGGAAATCACTAATAGTACATGACGAAAGGTATCTATTTGTCGTTTCAAAACCTTTTAGGTACCAATTTGTCGTTACGATAAACCTTGGGTATGTGTAAGTCGTTCGGCCAATAAATGGACAAGCTGAATATCAAAATTAACTTCATGAGATCTACTTAACAAACTTCGTTAGAACTCAATGGAATTTTCCTTTTTAATTATCTAATCCAATAGCTATGCGACCAAAATTTAAAATAAGCATATAAATAATAATGATGGTAAAACATTATTAATTTTAATTTTCATCAAGAATTAACTGTTGAACAGGAATTAATATAACAATGGGCATGGAAATTAAGCACGAAATGATATCATATCTCATAGGATAGGTGTGATGAGAGAGAAAGGTGCAAAAGTTGAGGTAGGGAAGAGAGAGAAAAGGATAAAGCTATCACTAAATTATTGTACTACAATTTGAACATTTAAATTTTAAATCACTTCTTTTTTTAATTATACTTCTATTAATTCAATTATCCTTAATAGTACTATATATATTCGTTGTAATGATAGAGATGTATAAAAATCTAACTTTTACTAAAATCAATTGATTTCTGAATTTAGTAAACGGGTGTAAAGAGTACTTTCTTTGTTTGGTGCTAGTCAAAGAGAAAAGAAAATTATATCAAAACCATTGTGTTTGTAGCTTTAAATAAGTTTTCCCGGTCAGTAGAAAAGTCGAAAAAGCTTATTAAAAATGTTGAAATTTAAAAAATATCTGTTAGAGTGTTGGCTTCATACGGTGACGTTTTATCATTAAGTGGGACGACGTCGTTTTGAGCCAAGCAAAGATTAATCCTGTCCGTTGGCTGGCTGAGCATCCAACGGTGGCAAATCAGTTTGATAGTCAACAATATAAAAGCATGGCAACAGTCTCTTCTCAACAGTAGAAACCCTTTTTCGTGTTTTTCTTCTTTTCTCTGTAAAACAAATAGCCTCCATTAGGGTTTGGGTATAGTCTTGATCTTGAATCTGTAACAGGGTGTTTGAGTGGCTGGTTTGCAGGCCATTTGAGGGTACTAGAGTTTGCAGTGTATCTTGGGTGTTAAATCTGTTTCTCTAGGGTGTTACGGGTTCTGGAAAGATCTGTGTAAGGGTTTGATTCTTGGTTGAGTTGTGTTCTATAATCTGAATCAATATAGTGCAGCGAGCTCGCTGGTTTCCTGAGCTCAACATGGACGTAGCTTGCTCATATCCGAGCAAGTGAACCACAATAAATCTTGTTGTTTGTTGTGTGTGTGTGTGAATCTTTTTGTGATTTTGTGTTTGCTTTCTGGTTGATCAGTTCGAGTAGTTACAACAATATTCATATTCAAGTTTATAAAATTCTTTTGATTAGGGCTGCAAAAAAAAAAAAAAAAAATCAAAAACCGAACTGAACCGAAAAACTAGACTGAAACCGAACCGAAAAGCTGGCTTTTCAGATTAACCGATTCGGTTTCGGTTTTCAAAAATAATTAAACAGAATTTTCGGTTCGGTTAACGGTTTAAGGATAATATTAAACCGGTTTTGAAAAAAATAAAAAACTTAATATCCCTTTTTTTTCCCCCCACTTTTTCTTGGTATTGGGTACGCAGAATTGGAGACTGCAGTCTGCTTCTCTGCGCATTTTCTTGGGTTTGCTTCTCCACGCAAATACGTTTTTTCGTCTTCTTCTCCGTTCACTGTTTTCTCTTTCTTTTTTCAGTTTTTCTTCACATTTTTGTCTTCTTCTCTTCCTCTCTTTCACCAATTTCTCTTTCTTTTTCGTCTTCTTCTCTTCGTCTCCTTCTCCACTTTTCCTTTTCTTTTTCGCCTTCTTCTTCTTTCACTTTCTGTTTTTCTTTTTTCTTTTTCGTCTTCTCTATTTCTTCTCTTTCACTACTTTTCTGTTTGGATTTGGATATGAGGCGAGAAGAGAACGCCATGATTGGACTTCATATGGTTTAGTAGATTTTTAGCTTTAGGGTATGTCTGGAAGCTTTGCGTTTGCTTTTTTATTTATGAGATGTCTCAATGAGACTAAGTGAGACTATTCTGTGCGTCTGCGTTGGTTTGTGTAAACGCTGGATTCTGATTTGGGGTATTTGAAATCGATGGCTTTGAGGCACCCATTTGATGTCTTGCTATTCTAAAAGGGCAATTTCAAGTTTTATTAAAATCGGATTATAAACCGATTAATTGATAACTGAATCGAATTATCAGTTCGGTTAATAATCGGTTCAAAGGATAATTCGGTTCGGTTTCGGTTCGAATTATCCTTTGAATAGAAAAACCAGTTCGGTTTGAAAAGTGTGTAACCCGGTTCGATTAACCGGATTTCCACACCCCTACTTTTGATCTATTCTTTTATATTAAAACAATTTTTAGTATATTAATATTAGAAAGTCTTTTACATTTTTCTTAGCCAAACAAGAACTAATAAATTTTTCACAAAAATTCTACTCTAGAAAATTCTTCTATAAGTTTTTCTTTCATAAGCTCTATTTAAAGAAGTAGTATCAAATGGACCTTTACCACCCACTTTTCATTTCTAACATAATCATATCAAATGAGCCTTATATAAAATTTGAATAATACCCAAAACTAAAGGCACAAAATTACAATATTGCCCGTAATGAAAAACTAAAAACACCATGAGCTATACTTCAACAAAAAGACAAGCACCATCCTTAAGACTACTAATTCTGAATGAATCAAGCTCCTCTAACATAAATTCTTGAACATTGATTTAATGTAGTCTAACAATTTAGAAGTTGCTACTTTTATATTAAATAATATAACAACCTTTAAAGTTTCTCAAATACAAATTTCATCTCATTAATGATCGATTTTTTTTTTTTTTAATTTCCATAGCTTAACCTTCTATATGTTTCTCATTCACAGGATATTATGAATAATTATGAGTAAATGTTTTTATTAATTAAAATTGGAAAGATTGTAAAATACAAGTTTATAAAGACTTAATCCCCAATACGTTGTCTTATTAATTAAATTCGACAAACGTCTAATTACCTAAAGTTCCTTACAGTGTTTACCACAAAAATGTCCACCGATGAAGTGAAGATTGACATTGCACTAGAAATCGAGTCA
Source organism: Pistacia vera (assembly GCF_008641045.1). Lineage (NCBI taxonomy): Eukaryota > Viridiplantae > Streptophyta > Magnoliopsida > Sapindales > Anacardiaceae > Pistacia > Pistacia vera. The sequence goes on from NW_022196471.1 coordinate 263,391, forward strand.
CATGACAAGAAAGATAAACTTATGACATCTCCTCCTCAAGAACAAGGTGGTATGAGTTGATATTACCTCTTAAATTGAATGTGATATTGTTTTAAACTGAAAAAGAATGATTGTTAGAGCACCAATCCTATCACATCATTAAACTTCTTTAATAATCGCTTCGGTTAATTAAGTATCACTAAATGTTGTTTATGAAATAGTGAGTGATACAACAATTGCACCAAAGAATAGTTCATCAGATAAAAAATTAGAGAATGAGACATCTCCTCAAGGCTTGCCTGGTACGTTTTAGTATTACCTTTTATATTGCCTATCATTTTAATTTATACTTTTAAAGAAGCACTGTTTTGAGCATCCTTTAATATTTATGTCTTTAAACTTATTTTCCAACTGTCTTATTTTTAATAAGAAGTTAACTTTTTTGTTGTTGTTACTGTTGTCATTCTATAAGCGCATTAGGATTATCCATAAAAATAGGGGAATAGTGTTTTTTTTTTTTTTTTTTTTGAGATTACGGAAAAAAATTAGAACTTTTGTAACTTAAACTTTTAGAGCTAATTCAATTTTGAATTTTATCTAAAATTAACTGTTGTTAAGAATTAAAAGGTTCTAGCTAAGGGTACTAATATTAAGAATTAAAGATAATGGTAATGGTAAAAGAAGGAAGAGAAAATAGCACCCTTTAGGCTACTAACTTTTGGTAAGACGACAAGGAGTTTTAGGATCGATTAAAGAGTAAGTTTAGACTACTAATATTTCTAACAGGATCAAGTTTCATGTAAAAGAAATACTTGGATATTAATCCATGTAATTTAATAGTTTAGTTGTTGAGTTGGTGTTAAAAATAATGATCTCTACCTTATTTCACAAATTTATTTGATTGCAATATTGTATTAATGACTACGAATTTGTGTTATGTTCAATTGTTTAACCTTATTTATGTATGTTATTCACTTGATATTAGCAATAAGTATTTCATTAAAAATACTTTAACGTATGACGTTAAACTCAAATTACATCTAAATGCATAAAGTTCCTTAAAGGTTTTATCACAAAAATGTCCAATGATCGATGATAAAGTGAGAGTTAACATTGCACTAGAAATTGAGTTACATGAATAAAAGGATGAGCTTTTGAGTTTTGACATCTCCTTACTCTCAAGAACAAGACGGTACTATTCTAAATTACCTTGTAAACTACACGTTATATTATTATTTTATTTTTAATATTATTTTCACTTTTAAAGATGCAATGTTTGGACAGTAATTTCACGTATTTAAACTGTTTTTAACAATTTCTTTGGATTATCTATAGAAAAAGAAAATTAATTTGTTTATCTCATTTTATATAAACGCATAAGAATTAATTATGACAAAATTTTGACTGATGAAATAGTGAGAGATATAATAGCTACATCGAAAGAGGGTCATCCAATGAAATAGTTGAGAATGGGACATCTCTTCTTCAAGAAAATGCTAGTACATTTTGATATCATCTTGTAAATTGCTTATTATGTTATTTCATATTATTAAAGATGAATCATTTTGAGTGTCCTTTCATTTTTACATCTTAAAAATTTCCTAGCAATCGTTTTGGTATTACCTAAACAAAGAGAAAATTAATTTGTTTATTGTAATATAAGTGCATAAGAAGTGCCCATTAAAATAGGCGATCAACTGTGAGATTAAACAAATGTAAACATTTTAGAATTTTTTGCAATTTAACTCTTAAGAGTTAATTTCATTTTGAAAAAAGTTTGGAAGGTTTAAAGTTAACATTAAATTTCATTAAAAGGACTAAAATAAATATAATTTGAGATCACAATGACCTGTACTAAGAAGCATTTTTTTTTTTTTCCATATTATTTGGGTCAGGGTATTTATGATATACGATATTAACTTTTTTTTTTTCATATTATTTGGTCAGGGTATTTATGATTTACGATATTAACTGTGAGAAGTCACAATCCCCTCCTAAGATTTGTCTTAATATCCGGAAAACAATTTTTTTTTTTTAATTTTCTGTTCATAAATCACTCTTATATCTTTTTCTTCAGAAGAAAATCTAGAATAAGCAAGGGGTACCAACTCATAATGCTAAGTTGGTACCACAAACTAATAATAAACTGACATGTGTCAAATGCATTAAAATTTTTATTTTAATATTATCAAAAAATTATAATCCAATTAAAACACTTTTTCTTCTAAAATAATGCTGTAAAAATAAATCTTATAAAGATTTATGTACAAACTGATGTGGCACAAAATGAATGGAAGAAAGAATATGATGAGTTTGACTTTTTGTATTAACTCATTCATTCATTTTGTACCACATCAGTTTGTAATAAAGATTTGTTTGTACATCTAATATTATTGTATCTTCTACCGTTGCCTCAACCGTATCGCTAGCGCCTCCTTTCCCATTTTTTCTTCCACCATAGCCTCAACCTTCTCTCCCAAGCTCTTTCCCCAGTTTTTTCTTTAGCCATTGCCTCAACCTTCTCTGCCACCGCCTCCTTACCCTATTTTTTTATTGACCCAATTTTAATTTTTCAACTCCGCCTCTGCCATCTCCCTCCCCCCATTTTTATTAACCTAGGCAACAAACACTCAGTCAACAAACTAATTATCCTCATGAAACAAACACATAATCAATGAATCCAAATGAAACAAACACACCATCAATCAATAATATATAAATCTGATATACTTTTTTCCCTAAAAAACAATCCAACTCAATGATTTCAAATCAACCCACTCGAACATCTTTTATCTCTTGTCCATTGCAAGACGGAGAGCATTTGTTACTGTTTCAGTTCGGTAAAAACGGGTCTTGATTTATGTTAGGCACTACAAGTTCATCGGTTTCGTGCCACAATAAACACTGAAAAAGCATTTGTCGAATTCACTTAGTTTATTTCAGTTTGGCCATGTACTGTACTGCATTATCATCCTTGTTGACCATGCAAAGATCAGATCAGTGGGTTAAACTGTCAGAAGTAAAAGCTAGGAGGTGTAGACTGCTCTTTTACAAACGACGTAGTTTTGAATCTAAAACTGAAATCTGTTATATCAGTTCACTGAGTTCAGCTCGTGTGTTTTCAGCTAGTATAAATTGAGAACTTGTTGTAAAGATGAATTAAGTTTTTCAATACAAAATACAGTTGAAAGCAGTTACTTTTTTCATTCATTTTTTCTTTAGATTTGCTCTCTCTGAACCTTTCTCACATGGTATCAGAGCCTTTGATTCACGTCAGTGGCTAGCGATTCTTCATCAATTCCATCGCCTCACAGTGTAGAAGGAATGATGCGTGACTCTGTAAATCGAACCATCTCGATTATTGCTTCAAGCTTACAGGTCATAAATCCCAAATTAACACTGAATAACTACCGTTTTTGGAGCTCACAAGTACTCTTCACAGTTGGATCACATGAATTGGAAGATCATTTGCTAGGTAGGTTTCCTTGCCCTTCGTCCCTTATATCATGTAGTTCTGCTGTTGGTAATGATCAAACTTCAATTGGTACTGAGTCTAGGGCAAGTGATGAGTCAATTAATGAAAGAATTAATCCAGCATATGTTCAGTGGAAGAAAACTGATAAATGCTTAGTGAGTTGGTTGTTAGCGTCCATTTCAGAAGACATGTTCAGTTATGTCTCTAAATGTAGGTTTTCTACTGAAATTTGGTTAGCTTTAGAGAGTGAATTCATTACTGATTCAAAGGCAAGAGCCTTACATCTCAAAAACTTACTTCAAACAACACAAAAAGGGAATCTTACTATAGGAGATTATTGATATGAATTCTTACAACCACAATTCATATACCACCCTAATTCAACCAATTCTAACTCCACTTAGGCTAGGATTTCTTCCAACTCCTTATGACCATTCGGCTATCACCCTCCATACAAACACAACTATTATGACAACTTAGAACAACTCCTTGTATCAAACTCCAATCAACACAAAAGCACTCTTGTTCAAATACACCACAAATGGATTCATACACAACATGCAAACAAATCTAGAAAAGAGGTAAATTATAGCAAAAGGAAAAATAACTTACAAAAGAGATGGCCAAGGGATCAATCAAGCTTAAAGGAAACTCCACCAACTTGAAAGATACTCCACCACCAAGTTTGGCCGAACTTGGGTAAAGGAAAACAAGAGAAATCAATTTCTCCAGGCAAAAGTACTATTCACTTCAATATTCAATGTCCTTTACAACAATGATCAAGTGGCCTTTAAATAGGCTTTACAAAAATTAAGGGATTTACCCTAGCAAATATTACATGATGGAAACATTAAAATATTAAATGAAAATTAATAAATAATAAGTCTCCACCACACAAGTCAAAAGCAAGCCATACCCATTTAATGTCATGGAAAACCTTTCCCTAATTTAAGGACCTATGTCCTTAATAACAATTTTAGGGATTTTCCTCCAAAATTTGAATCAAATGACATCCAAAACTTGGGCTTGGGCCAAGGTAACTTGTTCCCACTTATTGTTCATGTTTTGGGCCATAAAATAGGACTTGAGCTATGCCTTGGAACCTTAAGACCTCTTGGACAATTTTGTGAGCTTCCTTGAGTGTTTGGGTTGCTTGGACCGAATGTTGTTCTTGAGTCTTCATTGAAATCCCTAGCATTTGGGATAAGTATGATGGGCTTGGATTCTCATCAATTATGTGAAGAAAATGAAGGGGATTGCAGAAAGCTTAGCTACTAGTGGCTTAGTTATATCAGATGAAGACTTGATACAATTTGTTTTAGATGGTTTGGGGCCTGAGTACGATGCTGTGGTGGTTAATCTCACTTTTAGACTTGAGTCTAAAGTTGACTCTATTACCTTACAAGAAGCCCAATTCCTGCTCCAAAAATATGAAATACGTCTGGAAAAATTTAACTCCATTGATCTGTACAACAACTCTGCAAATGTAGCTCTGACAAATAATTTTGGTGGTTTTGGTTCTTTGATCAGTAATTCTGGTGGTTTTGGTGGTACTAATTCAGTTGCTCAGGTTAATCATAGTAATCCTAAGCTAGTATCTGATAATTTCCTTGGAATTGAGTCTTCACTAAACTCCTTGAGTAGTCCTCACTGTCCTCAAAACTATACTGTACCATCTACACAGTCTTTTATTCCAGCTACTCAAAAACCATTTGTTTACCATGGAGGTACTAATTTTAGTCCCAGATATCCTAGTCAAGTGGCATATGGAAGAGTAAGAAGAAGAAATAATGGAAGAAATAGGTTAATTTGCCAGGTCTGTAATAAAGCAGGGCATTCAGCAATCCAATGTTACCACAGATTCAATTCAACCTATAATGGTAATCTACAGACAGCTATGAACTCTTCTCAAAGCTATCAAAATCCCTATCACTCTGGTCAACCATCTCAGCATCCTACCAACAACTTGCATGGTCAATTGACTCAGCAGACTAGTTCTAACTATCATCCTGCCATACATCAGTTCTCTCAGGGTGAACAACAATTATTTGGTAATCCTCATCCAAGAAATGCAAACCAACAAGTTTATGGTGCTCCGCAGCAAGCTTACAATTCTCAATTTGAATCTCAGGCTAATAATTTCAGTCAGTCACCAAGCTTCAGTGTACCTAGTCAGCAACCATCTGTCAATAGTCAAGCACACTTTGCTTCACTTGGTTTCGATCATGGTGTCCCTGGAAATTGTGTCAACACATATTCCTATCAGCCAACTGCTCTTACAACTGCGTACTCTCCAGTTGACCCTGTATGGTATATGGACTCAGGTGCAACAGATCACGTTGCTTCTGACTTAAATTAGTTGAGTATCAGCAAGGTTTTTGATGGAGCAGAGAAACTTCAGGTTGGGAATGGTGAGTCTCTTGCTATTTCTCATACTGGTCACTCTTTCTTACCAAGCTTTTTACATTCTAAGTGTTTGCAGCTTAAAAATATCCTTTGCATTCCTAAAATTACAAAAAATCTTCTTAGCATATCTAAATTCACTAAAGATAATAATGTGATTGTGGAATTTGATTCTAACTGCTGTGTTGTTAAGGACAAGTCCACAAGGGCAATTTTATTGCAAGGGGACCTTAAAGGAGGGTTATACCAACTCAACATCCCATCTGCCCAGTCTGCTTACACACAGCCCAATTCGTCCACTTTTATTGCTACTACACAGCTTGATTGTCTTTCAAGTAATAGTACAAAGTCTGACTGTACTCCAACTAGTTGTATACCTGAAATTAATTGTTTGTTCAATACTCAAAGTTGTTTACCAAGGGCTCAGTCTGCCCTCACCATGTCCCCTATATCCGTTTTAAATACTTCCTCTATAATAAGTAAAGACCAGTCTACTTTAGTTCCAAAATGTAATGATGGTTACAATAATGCAGCCTGTGTTTCTAATACGTTTCTTGCCCAAAATTCTACTACTGTTGGCCTTAATAAGTGCTGTGATGTTTCAATGAATACTACTTCAAGTGTTATGGTTGACTCTGCTGAATCTGATGTGTCAAATACTGTTGTTGATCTTAATATGTGCTGTGATACTTGCATGAACACTACTTCAAATGTTATTGCACCTGCTTATTCTGATGTGTCAACTTCATATTCTGAAAATTGTGTTCATAATACTTCAGATCTACATTGTCTTGCTGTGTCTAGAAATAATGTTGATCACATGCTTTGGCATAAGCGTTTAGGCCATCCTCATGCATCTATTCTTAACAAAATATTGTCCTATATCAAATCAACTTCAAATTTAGGTCATGATGGTGCTAAAACTGATAGTTCTCCAACTGTGTCATTTTGTGATGCATGTCAGTTAGGAAAAGCACATCATATATCATTTCCTGCATCACATTCCCATGCTACTGCCCCCCTTGAATTAGTTCATACTGATGTGTGGGGTCCTGCCCCTTTTCCTTCTATAGAAGGATTCCGATACTATGTTCAATTCTTAGATGATTATAGTCGGTTTACCTGGCTGTTTCCTTTAAGAACCAAGGCTGAAGTGAAATCCATTTTTGTTAAATTTCATCACCTTGCTGAGAGACAATTTGGCTACAAGCTCAAATGCTTGCAGTCTGATCAAGGTGGTGAGTTTAAGGCTCTTATTCCTTATCTTAATGAAACCGGTATCACCTTTAGACATTATTGTGCTTATGTTCATCAACAAAATGCTAGGAGTGAAAGAAAGCATAGACACGTTGTTGAAACTGGCCTTACCTTACTAGCACATGCATCTATGCCTCTTAGATATTGGTGGTTAGCTTTTGAATCTTTTGCGTTCCTCATAAATAGAATGCCCACTAGTGTTCTTAACTATGATTCACCATATCATAAACATCCTGTGTATGAGAGTCTAAATGTGTTTGGTTGTGCTTGTTTTCCATATCTTCGAGATTTTAGTTCACACAAGTTCAATTTTCATTCTTCTAAGTGTGTTTTTGTTGGTTATAGCTTAGTACATAAAGGATATAAATGCCTCAGATTTGATGGGAAAATATTTGTAACCCCTAGTGTCAAATTTAATGAGTCTGAATTTCCTTTTTCTTGCAAAGATTTCTGTTCTGAACCTTCTGCTCATGTATCTTCTGGTCAACCCTCACACACTACTCCCTCAAATCAGCACTTTGCACCCTTTCCCTGTGCTGTGATTTCTCATAATTCCTCTTTGAATGGTCTTAACCCATCTGCAATATTTAATGCTCCCAATAGGGCTTTCTCTAACATCACCGTAGTTGGTAAGTATATTTCAGGTCCAATATTATCTCAAACAACACACTCTACCTCAGAACCTACTGCTGCATCACCAAGACCCATTTCACCTACTGCTGCATCACCAGGACTCATTTCACCTTCGCCATTATTTGAATCTCAAACAGCACCCTCTGTCCCATCTTCACCAACTAAATCTCAGCTGGTATCTTCTTAACCAGTCCTACCTCCCACTTTTATTCCACCAACCTGTAATTTAGAAGTTGATCTCAAAATTCCCTCATCCTCATCACTACCACAGCCTACTACATTCTCCTCTCAACATGAGTCATTAGCAAGAGCCTCAACAGATCTTATCCCTGCAGATACTCAGTCTCTATTTAAACCCCATGATATCTCAACCTCTAGGGTCCATTCTACTGTTAATGTTCATCCCATGGTGAGAAGATCCAAATCAGCTGCTGTTTTACCTATTGGTACCACTAAGACAGCAGTTTCCATTGCTGATTATAAGTCTGTAGTTTCCCGCAAGACCAACACAACAACAGCCCCTACTGGTGATAGTTATCCTACTGGTGTGACAGCAGTTGATAGTCTATCTACTGCTAGTGTGACAGCAGTTGATATTCCATCTGCAGTACCTACTGCTACCAACATTATGAACACTGAGTCCTTGGGTATTACTGCTCCTGGACCTCCTAAATTACTATTCATAGTAAGTAACAGTTTGGTAGTGCCTGAACCCATAACTGTCACTGAAGCTCTCGCAGCTCCTGAGTGGAAAAGTGCCATGCAAAGTGAGTTTGAAGCATTAGTTAAGAACAATACTTGGTCCCTTGTTCCTTCCTCACTTGATATGAATATAGTTGGCAACAAGTGGGTATTTCGAACCAAGTTCAATGCTGATGGTTCCTTACAGAAATATAAGGCTAGGTTGGTTGCCAAGGGATTTAAGCAAACCCCTGGCTTGGATTACTTTGAAACATTTAGTCCGGTTGTCAAGCCTTCAACCATTAGACTCATTATCACATTAGCTGTGACCAATGGATGGGACATTCAACAAATTGATGTCAATAATGCATTTTTAAATGGTGAGTTAAATGAGACAGTTTATATGCTTCAACCTGCTAGTTTTGAAGATTCTGAACATCCCTCTTTTGTGTGTAAGTTAGATAAAGCTTTGTATGAGCTTAAACAAGCACCGAGGGCATGGTTTGATAAGCTAAAAACTGCTCTCATGGACAAAGGCTTCATCAATTCTATTTTCGATTCTAGCTTGTTCACTCTCCATCACAAATCTGGTTTGATTTATGTGTTAGTGTATGTTGATGACATCCTTATCACCGGTTCTGATGGTGAGTATGTTCTCCAATTAGTTCAGGATCTCAATGTTCAGTTTGCTTTAAAAACATTGGGTTCTTTGACGTATTTTCTGGGTTTGGAAGCAAATAGATCAGCAAGTGGTATTCATCTCAAGCAATCAAAATATGCATCTGATCTTCTTCTCAAGACCAAGATGCTAGAAGCCAATGCTTGTTCTACACCTATGGCATTAGGTACCAAGTTATTCCCTAATGATAGCCCACCATTTGATCACCCTAGTCTATATAGAAGTACCATTGGAGCCTTGCAATATCTTACTTTAACACAGCCTGATATCAGTTTTACGGTTAACAAACTGAGTCAATATTTACAAACGCCTACAGAGCTTCAATGGCAAGCGTGCAAAAGAGTGCTCCGGTATATCAAAGGCACCTTAGATTATGGTCTTTAGTTCAAACCAGCTAGTTTCCTACAAATTGAATGTTAGGTCGATGCCGATTGGGGAAGCAGTCTAGAAGATAGACGGTCAACAAGTGGTTATTGTATTTACTTGGGTCCTAATCTAATCCAATGGAGTTCTCGAAAACAAAAGGTAGTGGCACTTTCTTCAACTGAAGCAGAATATAGGGCTCTAGCTCACACAGCTACAGAGGTAGCTTGGCTACAAAGTATGTTCTCTGAGTTAGGTGTTATTCTTAATAATACCCCTATTATATGGTGTGATAATGTGAGTGCGGGAGCATTGGCTGCTAATCCCGTGTTTCATGCTTGCACTAAACATATAGAAATTGACGCCCATTATATAAGAGAACAAGTGTTGGCCAAGAAAATGGTGATTCAATATGTTCCATCTAAACTTCAGATTGCTGATTGCCTTACAAAACCTCTTTCTACAGCCCAATTTTCTGAATTACGAAAGAAACTCAATGTTGTCTCTTCACAGCGAGTTGGTAACGTAACACACAGTCTGAATGACATCTATCTCTGTTTTTTTTTTTTTTTTTTTTTTTTTTTTTTTTTTTGATGATTTGGTAGCAGATAACTTGATTACTGCATGTTGGTGCTGAAGTGTTTATGTTAATTAGTGCATGTTGATGCTAAAGTTTTATGTTGATTAATGCATGTTATTGCTGAAGAATTATGTTGATGCTAAAGTGTTCTGTTGATACTTTAGATATATGTGGTATTGTGGGAGTTGTGTGACATTGCTGAAGTATAGCATACTGCTGATTATTTCCAGTTCTAGTTCTTTCTTTCATTTATGTTTGGTCAATGGAGAAAATGCTGATTGATGTTGAACTGGTTGATTGATGTTGAACTGGTTGGTTGGTGCATTCTGGAGAATTCTGGAGAACATGTTGATTGGTGATGTAATGGCTATATTCTGGAGAAAATGTTGAGTGATGGTGTAATGGTTGTATTCTAGAGAAAATGTTGATTGATGGTGTAATGGTTGTATTCTGGAGAAAATGTTGATTGATGGTGTAATGGTGTATGTTTGGAGGAAATGCACTGGTGTATTCCAAAGAAAATGGAGAATATGTGGTGTTGTACTAGTGAATCTGCTGATGCTGGGTTGCTTGAAAAATATGGGACTCATGTGTCATGGAGAATATGTGGTATTGATGGTTAATGAATGTTGTAAATATTGGTGAATCTGTTGAGAGGTTTGCTGCTGTGTTGCTTGGCTAAAACTGTTAGAATGCAAAGCAAAAGACCAACGAAAATTATAGATGCACATTCAAAAGACACACAGCAGTCCACTTTGAGGGGGAATGTTGACCATACAAAGATCAGATTAGTGGGTTAAACTATCAGAAGTAAAAGCTAGGAGGTGTAGATGGCTCTTTTACAAACGACGTAGTTTTGAATCTAAAACTGAAATCTGTTATATCAGTTCACTGAGTTCAGCTCGTGTGTTTTCAGCTAGTATAAATTGAGAACTTGTTGTAAAGATGAATTAAGTTTTTCAATACAAAATATAGTTGAAAGCAGTTACTTTTTTCATTCATTTTTGCTTTAGATTTGCTCCCTCTGAACCTTTCTTACAATCCTTAGTTTTATTGTTTATTTCTGTCTAGTCCTTAATTTTATTATTTAATTTAAATAAATTTCACACATGTCAGTTTATTATTGGTTTGTGGTACCAAATCAGCATTCTGATTTGTACCACCGGCTACTGTAGATTTTCTCTATTTTCATAAACATATATTTTTTTAACCATCCTTTTAATGGTTCTTCAATTGATTTATTATTTAAAAGGTCACCTTTTGTAGTAAAGTAAGTATATTTATGTAAAGTAAGAATTACAGTTTCAAATGTTAGCAATGGCATACAGAGTGTATATTCAATTTATGTACGAATAGCGTGACCTTTTGTATAAATTAATTTTGTATATATAGTTCATATGTTTAATATTACTATATATTTACATCAGCACTATATGTTTAAATGAATTAGTTTTTACATATAAAACTTCTTTCTTGTTTCACCTTTACAGATGATACAAGGATCAATGAAGACAGTAAAAAATTGTATCGAGCAACACTCCACAAGGCGCGTTGGAGCCGTTGGGATATGTTTGAGGGAGGTCCACAGAAAATTGTTGGTATATCAGAAAATGAGGACTACCCTCTCCACGTCGCAGTTAAGGAAAACTACTCTATTTGTCTCCGTAAACTAGTATATTTAATGCAAAGAGACGATTTTGCTATTAAAAATTGTCATGGCAATACTACTTTTTTTATTGCTGCTGAATTGGGGATGGTGGAACATGCTGAACTGATGTTTGAAAAGAATGAAGAATTACCAAGTATCCGTGGAGACAAGGAAATGCTACCAAATCACATTGCAGCTCAGGGCGGCCATGAAAAGATGGTGGAGTTTCTTTATAAAGTCCAAGGACCTCTGGATGAAATGGATAGCAACAATTTTTTTGGTAAGCACCCACTTTTTCTAATATTCTAATTGCTTATTTACTTATTTACTTGATCATATTAGTTTTATTAGTTTTATTATGATGCTTTTATAAATTATAATAAAAAAAAAAACTATTTTATTTGTGTTATAGTTTTTATTAAATTAATATAATATAAGGTATTTACCCAGAGTTTTGATTTAATAATAAAAATCCTCTTGATGTATGAAATAATACAAAACCGGCCCATTGCCTATTATTTTAGTTTATAATAGCCATTAGAATACTAATTCTATTGATAATATGCGATTAAACATGCAAGAAATTAAGTGTAGGAGACCTGATCACAAAGTTGATATGTTGACGTGATGCGTCAAATAGATTATAAAGAGTAGGAAAATGCTATGCAAGATGAGTTAGAATCTAACGAGAAAAATAAGGTTTGGTACTTAGTTGGTTTACCTTAGGATAGAAAACCCATAGGTTGCAAATGGGTACTCAAAAAGAAATTGAAGGCAGATTGTAACCTAGACAGATGTAAGGCAAGGCTAGTTTCCGAAAGCTATACATAATAATTTGGAATAGACTTTGTTGATACTTATTCCCTAGGGCTAAATTTACACCAATAAGAATACTCATGTTAGTAGTTACAAGAATGAATCTTGAGCTACACTAATTAGATGTCAAGACTGATTTTCTCAATGGAGAGTAAAAAGAAGACATTCACATGTCACAACCATAAGGTTTTGTGATTAAAGGACATGAAAACAAAGTCTACAAGTAATCTTTGTATGAACTAAAACAGTCATCTAAGATTGGTATTTGAAATTCCACTTAGTTATCCTAGCATTAAGGAACAACATGAGTCCATTAGATCATTGTCTTTATAGTTGGAATTGCCAATATAAATTAGCTATATTGTCACTATATGTAGATGACATAAAATTGGTTGGAAATTGCATAGATATGATTAATTAGACTAAATTATATCAATGTTCAAAAATTGAGAAAGAAAGATATGGGCAAGCATCTTATGTCCTAGGAATTAAAATTGTTAGAGACAAGAATAATTCAAAGATGTTATTGAACGAAATAGAGAAGCAACGGGAACAAAATAATAATAGTAAAACAAAACAAACAGTAAACAAAGAAATTATATGCGCGATTTATCCTGGTTCACCCAATGTAGGCTACGTCCAGCTGAGTCAATATTATTGAAATATGCCTCACCTCTCTCGTTTACAATGAATGAATTGCTCTCACACACATAACAAGAGAAAAGTATGTTTATATACTAAGTTTAAGAGATTAAACCTAGTTTTACAAGGATTCCTATTCCTAAGCCCAACCCAAAAAGGAATTAATAACTTAAAAGGAATCCTACAGCGGTTATACATGGAAAAGCCCAAAACCGCCTACGGGCTCAGGGGCACTGCCCTCGCCCGCTCACCGGGGAGCGGGGCACCCGCCCGCTTACCGGGCAGCGGGACCCCCGAGTGCGTCTCCGTTACCCATTAATGCTGAAGTAGTCGACAACTCCAACAGTTATATCTAGACCAAAAAAATTATCTAGATTAGGTATTCAAGCGGGTTAATATGATAAATTGTAAACTATTAAGGCAACGATTCTCACTAAAGATTTGTTCTGCAGATGAGAATGAAATAAAAGAAATGGACTAAGTTCTTTATGCACAAGCAGTCGGAAGTCCGATGTATGTAATGACAGTACAAGACCAAATATATGTCATGCAGTAGGAGTGGCTGGAGTTAGTATATATCCATCAAATCCTGTAATAATTCATTGGCAAGTTGTGAAAAGGATTATGAGATATCCGAAGGGCACTAAAGGTATCAAACTGTGTTTTGGTTTAAATGATCTAGAACTTATTGACTATTGTGATGCAGATTTTGCAGGTGACATAGATGATAGAAAGTCCACAAGTGGTAATATATATTTTTATTTGGTGGAACAACTATTTATTAAATAGGAAACAAGCTTGTGTTGCAAAGTCAACCATAAAAGCCGGATATATATCTTGTGGCACAATTGTAAGTACTACAGTATGGGCTAAAAGATTTAATGCTCACCTACAATTGGGTATACTTGATAACATGTTTATGTGTTTTGCGATAATAAGTCTGTCATCTGTTTGGTAAATAAGTGGAGCTAATAGTTCCAAAGGTAAACACATTGACATAACTTATGGCTATATTCAAGATATAATGGAAGGGAGAAATCAAAGTCTACTATATACACTGGTGAGATGGTGGCTGATCTTATGACCAAGGGATTATCTTTGGAAAAGTTTAGAGAGCTTTGGACTACTATGGGCTAAAGAATCATCTAGATGTATAGTTAGAACATGTGATATGAATGCATCATTTGTAGATTTTGGGGATGCCTAAAATAAACAAGTCGATGCAACTCTTATCTGATTATTAATAGATTGCTTAAAGAAAGAGAAGAGGACACTAGTGACGTAACAAGGGCTATAATATATCTTCTTGGTTGTAAAATCCATTTTATGGCACTAAGTTTACTTAATGAAAAGTCATTTGATAAGGCAAGTCAAGGAAAACCTTCAAATTAATTAATCAATAAGTCTATCCTTATAAAGAAGTCTACAAAGAAGCTTACAAAATGAAAGAAAAAACAAAAGAAAAACGGAAGAGAAAGAGAGAGAGAGAGAGAAATGATGAAGATGAAGGGTGGAGGTTAACTTTGTATGCCTCCTTTGTAGGCTTCTTTGTAAGACTGGCACTGCTGTTAATTAATATCTTCTCTCTATACACACGTACTTTGTAACACATTAATTGAGATTTTTAGGTAATTCGAGTGTCTAGGATTCTACATGTCACCACCAATCTAACGGCGGTATCAAGGTTCTGTAATCATTTCTTCATATATTTATACCTATTTTAAAACTATATGGGAAAAACTAATTTTAAGAGTAGATTTGCTATGCATGAGAGTGGCTTCATATACCTATTTAAAAAAGTACTAAGCTCAACTAAATGACATTCTTTGACGTTGATCCAATGTAGTCCAACAATTTAGAAGTCAGTTAGTTAACAATAAAAATATGTTTATCTTCTTTACAAAATTCTTTGAATTGCACTAAATCAATGGTTAACAATTTCCACTACAATAGTTTAACCTTATAAATACATTCACATAATATTTTTATTTAGTATATCATTAACACTAAGGCTATATGTTTGAATGGGGATTGGATAGGAATATGAATGGAAAGAGTGTAGGAAGAGAATGTACAGTGACAGACCCACTTAGTCATGAGTGGGGGTTAGTGATCCCACTAAAAAAACAATTCATTAATTTGGTTTGATTTTTTCTTTGGACCCTACTGTATTTGTATTCATGTTTCTAGATTTGATCAAATTCATTTACTTTTCCTATAGTTTATATTATTTTATTTTAGACTTGCCGTTCTAAAGTTAATTCTTGGATCCATCCTGAGAATATATGAAAGACTAGAAAAGGAATATATTGTTTTTGAAATAAAGAATGTTAATGGAATGAAATAAAATAGTTTAAATATGTATATATGTACACATTATTAGATCATGAAATGCATTAAAAGTTAATTAAATAAAAAGAAGAACCCCTGTTAGAAAGTATTTTATAAATACAAAAATTAAGAATAAAATTAAATATTTAATTGTTGTTTTTACTTAAAAAATAAATAAATTTGGAGAAATTATAATAATTTAATTTATTACATTTTAGGATAGTTTTTATTTATTTATTTTATATATTTCATAAACCACTCTTATAATATTAATTAGTTTAAGAATTTTTTACTTTATTAATCACTCTTCTAAACGTTAATTAGTACAATTTGAACATGGTTCATCAACTAATTTATATTTTATAAAGGTTATATTTGGTAAAAGTAAGCAAATAAAGTAAAACTAAAAATTACAAATTTTACCAATGGGCTTATTGAATAAATGGACCTAGAGAGTATAAATTTTATTAACGTACAAGTGGCCTCTCCGTTTCTATAAATTAATTTTGTATGGACATATAGTTCTTGGTTAATGTTTTACACAACAAAGTTAGATTCTCAACAATAGATCTTAAGTTATGTACTCATGATGTGTTAACATTATATTAAAATAGTGATGCACATATTCATAGCATTATTGACAGTTTCTTATGTTCAATATATTATTCTATCAATTTATATAAAAACCACTTTCAATGAATCAATTTTTATTTGTAAAACTTGTACTTGTCTTGTTTACAGATTACTTGAGGATAAATGAAAACATAAAAAACCTGTATAGAGTTGCATTGAGGAATGACCTGAACACAACTATTACAGATGTTTTTAAGAAAGATCCATAGAATATTCCACTGTATTTAACTGCTAGGATTTCAGACAACGATGATACGGCTCTCCACATTGCAACTGCGACAGATTCTACTGTGTTTGTTCAAGAACTGGTAAATAAGATGGAAAAAAAAGATTTGGCTATTCAAAATCGTGATGGATGTACTGTTTTTTTTCTTGCTGCTGCATCTGGAAGGGTGGAACTTGTCAAGCTGATATTTGGGAAGAATATAGAGTTACCAAGTATCTGCGGACATTACAAGATGTTACCGATTCACATAGCAGCTCAGGGTGGCCATAAAGAGATGGGGGCGTACCTTTATGAAGTCACTAAAGATCAATTAACAGAAGATGATCTCATCGAATTGCTTCGTCATCTGGTTGCTAGAACTGATTTGTTTGGTAAGCATGTCTTAACATCTGGGTTAATTGCACAGTCACTTGATAATCTTTACTTTTGATTGAATTAATTTAACTACGTAGGTTTTAATTGAAATTATATGTCCTTCACATATTATTAATTAAACTAAATGTACAAAAGTGTAATCGAGCAACACTCCACAAGGCGCGTTGGAGCCGTTGGGATATGTTTGAGGGAGGTCCACAGAAAATGTTGGTATATCAGAAAATGAGGACTACCCCTTCCACGTCGCAGTTAAGGAAAACTACTCTATTTGTCTCCGTAAACTAGTATATTAATGCAAAGAGACGATTTTGCTATTAAAAATTGTCATGGCAATACTACTTTTTTTATTGCTGCTGAATTGGGATGGTGGAACTGCTGAACTGATGTTTGAAAAGAATGAGAATTACCAAGTACCGTGGAGACAAGGAAATGCTACCAATCACATTGCGCTCAGGGGGCCATGAAAAAATGGTGGAGTTTCTTTATAAAGTCCAAGGACCTCTGGATGAAATGGATAGCACAATTTTTTTGGTAAGCACCCCACTTTTTCTAATATTCTAATTGCTTATTTACTTATTTACTTGATCATATTAGTTTTATTAGTTTTATTATGCTTTTATAAATTAAATAAAAAAAAAACTATTTTATTTGTTTAAGTTTTTATTAATTAATATAATATGGTATTACCCAGAGTTTTGATTTAAATATAAAATCCTCTTGAGTATGAAATAATACAAAACCGGCCCATTCCTATTATTTTAGTTTATAAAGCCATTAGAATACTAATTCTATTGATAATGCGATTAAACATGCAAGAAATTAAGTGTAGGAGACCTGATCACAAAGTTATGTTACGTGATGCGTCAATAGATTATAAAGAGTAGGAAAATGCTATGCAAGATGAGTTAGAATCTAACGAGAAAAATAAGGTTTGGTACTTAGTTGGTTTACCTTAGGATAGAAAACCCATAGGTTGCAATGGTACTCAAAAAGAAATTGAAGGCAGATTGTAACCTAGACAATGTAAGCAAGGCTAGTTTCCGAAGCTATACATAATAATTTGGAATAGACTTTGTTGATACTTATTCCCTAGGGCTAAATTTACACCAATAAGAATACTCTGTTAGTATTACAAGAATGAATTTGAGCTACACTATTAGATGTCAAGACTGATTTTCTAAATGGAGAGTAAAAGAAGACATTCACATGTCCACCTAAGGTTTTTTGATTAAAGGACATAAAAACAAAGTCTACAAAATATCTTTGTATGAACTAAAACAGTCATCTAAGATTGGTATTTGAATTCCACTTAGTTATCCTAGCTTAAGGAACAACATGAGTCCATTAGATCATTGCTTTATAGTTGGATTGCCATATAAAATTAGCTTATTGTCACTATATGTAGATACAATAAAATTGGTTGGAAATTGCATAATATGATTAATTAGACTAAATTATATCAATGTTCAAAAATTGAGAAGAAAGATATGGCAACATCTTATGTCCTAGGATTAAAATTGTTAGAGACAGAAAAATTCAAAGATGTTATTGAACGAAATAGAGAAGCAACGGGAACAAAATAATAATAGTAAAACAAAACAAACAGTAAACAAAGAAATTATATGCGCGATTTTATCCTGGTTCACCACATGTAGCTACGTCAGCTGAGTCAATATTATTGAAATATGCCTCACTCTCTCGTTACATAAATGAATTGCTCTCACAACACTAACAAGAAAAAGTATGTTATATACTAAGTTAAGAGATAAACCTAGTTTTACAAGGATTCCTATTCCTAAGCCCAACCCAAAAAGAATTAATAACTAAAGGAATCCTACAGCGTTACATGGAAAAGCCCAACCGCCTACGGGCTCAGGGGCACTGCCCTCGCCTCGCCACCGGGAGCGGCACCCGCCCCTTACGGGCAGCGGACCCCCGAGTGCGTCTCCGTTACCCTTAATGCTGAAGTAGTCAACAACTCAACAGTTATATCTAGACCAAAAAATTATCTAATTGTATTCAAGCGGGTTAATATGATAATTTGTAAACTATAAAGGCAACGTACTCACTAAATATTTGTTCTGCAGATGAGAATGAAATAAAAGAAATGAACTAAGTTTTCTTTTCACAAGCAGTCGAAGTCCGATGTATGTAATGACAGTACAAGACCAAATATATTTCATGCATGTGAGTATGGCTGGAGTTAGTATATATCCATCAAATCCTTGTAATTCATTGGCAATTGTGAAAAGGATTATGAATATCCGAAGGCACTAAAGGTATCAAACTGTGTTTTGGTTTAATGATCTAGAACTTATTGACTATTGATGCAGATTTTGCAGGTGACATAGATGATGGAAGTCCCACGGTAATATATATTTTATTTGGTGGAACAACTATTTATATATAGGAAACAGCGTGTGTTGCAAAGTCAACCATAAAAGCCGGATTATAATCTTGTGGCAACATTGTAAGTACTACAGTATGGCTAAAAGATTTAATGCTCACCTACAATTGGTGACTTGATAACATGTTTATGTGTTTTGCATAAAAGTCTGTCATCTTTTTGGTAAATAGTGGAGCTAATAGTTCCAAAGGTAAGACACATACTATAATCTTATGGCTATATTCAAGATATAATGGAAGGGAGAAATCAAAGTCTACTATATAATCTGGTGAGATGGTGGCTGATCTTAGGACCAAGGATTATCTTTGGAAAAGTTTGAGAGCTTTGGCCTACTATGGGCTAAAGAATCATCTAGATGTATAGTTAGAACGGTGATATAATAAATTATATAAAACACAATTCGATGCACCATTATCTGAAAATAAAGAAAAGAAAAAAAAGAAAAACGAAAAAAGTACATGGCTTAACAAAAAATATAATCATGAATGTCGTTGTAAATCCATTTTGATCGTGTGTAGATTTTTGGGGACTAGGCATTTACATCAAAACCAGTTTGAATGAATTAGTTTTTATATATAAAATTTGTTTGTGTTTTACCTTTGCAGATGATCTTGGAATAAATGAAGACATAAAGAAATTGTATAGGACTGCACTGAGTAATGATTGGCTCACATATGATTGGAATGTTTTTAAGAGAGATCCAGATAAAATTTCAAAATATTTAACTACTAGTATATCAGAAAACGACAACAACGCTCTTCACGTTGCAGCTGCGGCAGATTCTTATATGGTTCTCCTAAAACTGGCAAAGTATATCACCGAAGAAGATTTGGCTATTCAAAATGGTGATGGCTATACTGCTTTTCGTCTTCTTGCTGCATCCTCACGGGTGGGACTTGCCGCCTTGATGTTTGAAACGAATGAAAAGTTACCAAGTATCCGAGGATATGATGAGATGTTACCGATTCACGTTGCAGCCCGTCGTCACCAAAGATGAATTAACAGAAAAGGATCGCATCGAATTGATTCGCAATCTCATCAGTAGAGCTGATTTGTTTGGTAAGCATAATGCACTATTCCTGATATTTACTTTACTTTTACCAAGAAGGTTATAGTTGGAATTATAGCATGTATCTTTGACACATATATATGAGTTGACTATGGATATGTCCATATAAGCCCAACAAACGACTTTTCATAACCAATTTTAATAAAATTTATTAATATCAAAACGAAAATTATTAATAAGCACAAGTACTACCTATTATACAAAATAAATTTGATTTTTATTTTATATTTTACAATATATTAAAAACACCAAAATTTCATTTTCTCCTAATATTTTTACAGTTCCCTTCTATATTTATTATTCATGATATTAATTGGTTGTTGTCTCCTAGATGAAGCGCTGCAGTTGCTAGAGGACCACAAAAATTTAGCCACGGCTAATTTAGGGTATGAGTGGAGGTGGGAGACAGCATTGCATATCTTGGCTGGAACACCTATGATGTCTCCTAACTTGGCCAATCAAAATCAGCAAGGAATTTTGAAGAGATACTTCAACATATGTTATTCTCTCAAATCTTTAGCTCCTTCTAAGTTTCTTTTGATTCTCTCCATCTTTGAATTTTAGTTCTAACATTTGTTGCTGTTATCAATTTTGCAACACCAGTTTCCGATAGCGACAAGTTGCCCACCCATGAAAAGCTATCCCCACAAACACTTGAACTACTCCATCTCCTTTTGAAAAAAGTAGATTATGGTGGCACCTGGATTGATGAAGTAATAAATGTTGCTGTCGCACAAGACAACATCGAACTTTTAAGCATGATTATTTGTCATTATCCAGAATTGATATGCAAAGTTGAGGGAGACACAGATACATGTGGCCGAATATTTTGTAATGCTGTTTGGAAACGTCAGAAGGATATCTTCAAACTGCTCAAAAAAAATGTAGGCCCACGATTTCAGAGAAAATTACTTCAAAAAGTACACCAGTACAAAGATGATGAGGGTAACAATATCTTGCATTACGCTGGAATGTCGCCTCCATCAGATAAGCTCGATACTATTTCAGGAGTAGCTTTTCAGCTGCAGCAGGAGTTATTATGGTTTCAGGTAAATTAACAACACTTTTTGTTTCTTTTACAGAAAACAATTTTTTTTTCATTAGTTGATAATATGTTTAATAACATTAAATATAGGAAGTGAATAAGATTGTGAATCCATTGGTTGCGGAAGCTAAAAATGAAGAAAGTCAAACTCCTAAAGCTTTATTTAGTGAGAAGCACAAACAGTTGACGGAAAAGGGGGAGAAATGGATGAAGGATACTGCAAATTCATGCATGATTGTGGCAACCCTTATTGCCACTGTGGTTTTTGCTGCAGCTTTCACAGTACCAGGGGGTATCAAAGAAGAGTCGGGGACGCCTCATTTTGCTCACAAACTTTCTTTCAAAATTTTTGTCATATCAGATGCAATATCTCTGGTATTATC
Organism: Pistacia vera; assembly: GCF_008641045.1. NCBI lineage: Eukaryota > Viridiplantae > Streptophyta > Magnoliopsida > Sapindales > Anacardiaceae > Pistacia > Pistacia vera. Next base: position 285,016 of record NW_022196471.1, read on the forward strand.
CGTCTATTCAATCCTAACCTTCTTATCTATTCTTACTTCTCGTTATGCCGAACAAGATTTTCTTTCCAAGCTGCCTAAAAAGTTGGTGATGGGACTCGTAACACTTTTGTTATCAATAGCAGCAATGATGGCAGTTTTTGTTACAACTGTGTTCATTGTCTTCAAAGTTGAAAAAATTTGGGTTCGTGTTCTTCTTTGTTTGATTGCTTCTTTACCTGTCATCGAGTTAGCGAAGCAAAACTGTCCACTCCTGTTTGATGTTGTGCGTTTAATGTTTAAAAGAAGTTTTCTTTTCGAGGATAAATTTTGGAACTGGCTTAAGGCAAAATACATGCACGTTGGGTACGTACTAGTATATCAGAAAACGACAACAACGCTCTTCACGTTGCAGCTGCGGCAGATTCTTACATGGTTCTCCTAAAACTGGCAAAGTATATGACCGGAGAAGATTTGGCTATTCAAAATGGATATGATGAGATGTTACCAATTCACGTTGCAGCTCAGAATTAACAGAAAAGGATCGAGTCGAATTGATTCGCAATCTCATCAGTAGAGCTGATTTGTTTGGTAAGCATAATGCACTATTCCTGATATTTACTTTACTTTTACCAAGAAGGTTATAGTTGGAATTATGGCATGTATCTTTGACAAGTATATATGAGTAGACTAAGGATATGTTTATATAAGCCCAACAAACCACTTTTCATAACCAATTTTAATAAAATTTATTAATATCAAAACAAAAATTATTAATAAGCACAAGTACCACCTATTATACAAAATAAATTTAATTTTAATTTTATATTTTACAATATATTAAAGACGCCAAAACTTCATTTTCTCCTAATATTTTTACAATTCCCTTCTATATTTATTATTCATGATATTAATTGGTTGTTGTTTCCTAGATGAAGCGCTGCAGTTGCCAAAGGAACACAAAAAGTTAGCCATGGCTAATTTAGGGTATGAGTGAAGGAGGGAGACAGCATTGCATATCTTGGCTGGAACACCTATGATGCCTCCTAACTTGGCCAATCAAAATCACGAGGAATTTTGAAGAGATACTTCAACATATGTTATTCTCTTTAATCTTTAACACCTTCTAAGTTTCTTTTGATTCTCTCCATCTTTGAATTTTAGTTCTAAAATTAGTTTCCGATAGCGACAAGTTGCCCGCCCATGAAAAGCTATCCCCACAAACACTTGAACTACCTAATCTCCTTTTGAAAAATGTAGATTATGGTGACACCTGGATTGATGAAGTAATAAACGTAGCTGTCGCACAAGACAACATCGAACTTTTAAGCATGATTATTTGTCATTATCCAGAGTTGATATGCAAAGTTGACGGAGATACAGATACATGTGGCCGGATATTTTGTAATGCTGTTTGGAAAAGTCAGAAGGATATCTTCAAACTGCTCAAAAAAAATGTACGCCCACGATTTCAGAGAAAATTACTTGAAAAAGTACACCAGTACAAAGATGGTGAGGGTAACAATATCTTGCATTACGCTGGAATGTCGCCTTCATCAAATAAGCTCGATACTATTTCAGGAGTAGCTTTTCAGCTGCAGCAGGAGTTAGTTTCAGGTAAATTAACAACACTTTTTGTTTCTTTTACAGAAATTTTTTTTTTTTTTTTCATTAATTGATAATATGTTAAATAACATTAAATATAGGAAGTGAATTAGATTGTGAATCCATTGGTTGCGGAAGGTAAAAATGAAAAAAGTCAAACTCCTAAAGCTTCATTTGAAGGAAAAGGGGGAGAAATGGATGAAGGATACTGCAAATTCATGCATGATTGTGGCAACCCTTATTGCCACTGTGGTTTTTGCTGCAGCTTTCACAGTACCAGGTGGTATCAAAGAAGAGTCGGGGACGCCTCATTTTGTTCACAAACTTTCTTTCAAAATTTTTGTCATATCAGATGCAATATCTCTGGTATTATCCGTTTATTCAATCCTAACCTTCTTATCTATTCTTACTTCTCGTTATGCCGAAGAAGATTTTCTTTCCAAGCTGCCTAAAAAGTTGGTGATGGGACTCGTAACACTTTAGTTATCAATAGCAGCAATGATGGCAGTTTTTGTTACAACTGTGTTCATTGTCTTCAAAGTTGAAAAATTTGGGGTTCGTGTTCTTCTTTGTTTGATTGCTTCTTTACCTGTCATCGAGTTAGCGAAGCAAAACTGTCCACTTCTGTTTGATGTTGTGCGTTTAATGTTTAAAAGAAGTTTTCTTTTCGAGGATAAATTTTGGAACTGGCTTAAGGCAAAATACATGCACGTTGGGTACGTACGCCGAAGATGTTACCGGCGCTGTCGTAATTCTTTCTGGTCAATCCGCCACACGCTTCCTGTTAGTAAGGGTACGAAAATGTAAAGCTTAGAATATAGTTCGGGCCTTCCGGCGCAACTTACCTCAAACGGCAGCGGTGTGAAGATCAGCTTAACAGCAAGTCGAAAAGTCAGCTCAGAATAAGTACTCGCGTGGAGGATGAGAGCTTGAATAAGTTAAAATTTGATATAGTTATTATATGTTGTCAGCAAGTAGTTATAAGAAGTTACAATTCTGTTTTAATTTGCAACTTGCAGATTAGCTTTGTATAAATGTGAGACCGCAGTTAATTAGTTTCTTAATAAGAAAAGATAGCTGAACATTAATCTGTTCTCATGCATGCTGATACGGGGATATTGAATATAATTAATTTTTGTCATGTGAAATATATTTTTTATTTTGAAAAGAGAGAGAAATGAAGATACCCGCTTTATAAATTGATACCTAAATATATTTTTGCCACGGGTTATAACATGCGCTGGGTACGAAAGAGGAGAAGAAGAAGATTTCAAGTGATAGCAAGAAACGAAAGTTTCATAGCGATAAATAATCTCACAAGAGATTATTATCAAATCCTTCAAATTAGATTAATTGTATATTGTGGTGAATTTTTGGGTTTTTTTTATTTGCTTGATTGGTTGTAGTAGGAATGGGTTTGAGAAATTTTTAGTTCAATAGCTATTAGGATTCTTTATTTATTATTTGCCGTTTCTACTTTTTTTTTTTTTTTTTTTAAATAAAACCTCATAACTTGCTCTGTGCTTTGGTTTGGTTGTCATTAAAAAACTTCAAGTTCAATTATTATTATTTTTTATTGTGTTATTATTTGAAAAATATTGGTTGGTAAAGGTTTGTTTTTGGTTGATATACATAGGCTGAAAAAGCTTCTAATTAACTCATCTCTTTATTAATCTCAGTTTCACTATCTTATTATGGGGAATTTTATATATGCATCTTGGAGATAATAAAAGAAAAGTTACAAAAAGATTAATGTCATATAATTTTTTTTTGGAAATTCGATTAAAAATCCGAGTAACTGGTAATCGAACCGAATTTTCGGTTTAGTTCAAAACCAAGTAATTCTCAAATCGATTTGGTTACCGGATACCGTTATAACCTAACCCGTATTTTCTATTCAGGTTAGCCAAATCCATAACTGATTCGGGTATCTGGTTTTGCACACCCCTGCTGGGACTTGTTTTCTAATTTTCCAATCCTATTCAAGTTAAAACACTTCTTCTTCTTCTCTCCCATCGCTCTCCCGGGCCAAATTATTAAAAAATCATTTTAAGTTTGGATTTAATTAAAAGGCCATGAAGTTTGAAACTCTTTACTAAATGGCTATATTTTTTATCAAGGTTAATTAATCACTAATGATGTTTAAATTAGGCTTAATTAATACTTATTTTTTAAATATTTTTTTGTCCCCAAAAACACAAAATTTTGCAAAGAAACCCAAACCAAAACAAAGAATTTGCTGCCCTCCCACCCGCCATTAATGACCTGCCTCCCTCTTTATTATTCTTCTCAGCAAAACCAAAGCCCACTTCCTCCTCCTCCTCCTTCTACTCTTCCTCTACAACTTCTTCTTCCTTGTTACCCAAAGAAAGAGATATTTTGATAATAGTCGGTGAAGTTCCAGCTCCTCCTCCTCTTAACATTTCGGTCAGGTTGGTGTTACTCCTCTTGGTATTTTAGATTTTTATCCACTAAGATTTAATGGATTGGGATTGGGTTTGGGTTTGGGTTTGGGTTTGGGTTTGGGTTTGGGTTTGGGTTTGGGTTTGGGTTTGGGTTTGGTTTTGGTTTTGGTTTTGGTTTTGGTTTTGATTTTGATTTTGATTTTGGGTTGTCTTTAATGTAATGCAAGTTGAAAGGAATTAATATTTTTGATGATTTTCCTGCATTGTGGGTAGTTGGGGGTGGTAGCAATTGCCAGAGTCTATTAGGTGCAAATAAAGAAAAATAACTTTGATGAAGGATTCCATATCTGATTTATTGCTTAAGCGGTCTAGTATATCGCTTTAAGCGACTCTACAGATGCCCCTTTAAATCTATCAACCCTTAATAATTTTTTTTTCTTGTATTGTAGGTATTTGACTATTATTAGACATGGGACAAGTTATTTTGGGTGTTGAATATTTTGGTAAGCGGGTGGAGGACAAAAGTTGCTAGACTTGGAATGTGAAGAACAAAGAAGTTACACCAATTGTTGTGAGTATAGAAGTTACTTTTGATGAGTTGATTGATGAAATCATTAAAAGAGGTGAGTTGAGCTGCCCACATAGTGATATAATCATGAAGTACATTTTAAGTAGAGTGCCTCTACATTACAAGGTACCCCATGTTGTATTAAAGTTGGATGAAGGTCTAAAGTTATACATGTTTGATGTGGACGATAATGGTTCGAGGTCGATTTTATGGGTTTTTGTTGTGGATAAACTGTTTGAAGTTAGTTCAAATGAAGGGGAGAATGAGCAAGTTGGTGCGGAGAATGTTGGTTTTAATTTCAACTACAAGGGCATTGAATTCTTTGTTAAGAAATTAGGAGTAGACGGTGATTTAGGTGGTGAGGAGGACATTGTATAAGAGGTTGTTCATGAGGGGCAAAATAATATTGTGGACGAGGAGGAAACTGTACATGTTCCCGTAGATAAAGAGATCGATTCCTATAAATATAGATCATGCAGTAGTTGCAGTTTGTGAGGAAGAAACACTATAGAAATTCTTGTAGATTTAGAGGTGGCAACTGTAGTTGGTAGTGCAAGCATCTCATGTGTTTACTGATGGTTCAGACTTACACGTACGGTATTTATTTGACAACAAGGAGGAAGTGGTCAAGAAGCTAAAACTTGTTGCCGTGAAAGATAATTTTGAGTTCATCACTAAAAAGTCTAATTCATCGATAGTAACGATTGAATGTCGTAACCGAAACTATAGGTGGCAAGTTTATTGTAGAAGGTACATGGAATTTGAGAAATTTATTGTTAGCATATATACCCGTGAGCACACATGTGGGTTGGAACATATTTCAGGCCATCATCGACAAGCCTCCGCTAATGTTATTGGACAATTCGTGAAAAGTCAGTTTGTTGATTGGAAAGGTCCATCTCCTAAAGATATTCAGAATTATGTGTGCACAGAGTTGAGTATGATGTCAGTTGCTAGAAATGTTGGAAAGGAAGACAATATGCACAAAATTTTGTGAGGAGCACACTAGAGCATGGGTACACAGTACTAAAAGCGTATCATTATATCCTTGAGTTGACAAACGAAGGCTGCGAGATAGCTTTGAAGTGGGAAAAGAATATGAGGTTCAAATTTGTTTTTTTTTTTTTTTTTTTTTTTTTTTGGTTGCTTATGAAACTACCATAAGAGGTTTTCGAAACATGAGAAAGATCTTGGCTATTGATGATTTCTTTTTAACGGGAAAGTTTGGAGGTACATTGTTGGTTGCCACTGCATAGGACTATAAGAATCACACATATCTCATTGCATGGAGTGTGGTTGACTCTGAGAACGGCAAGTCGTGGACTTGGTTTTTTTAGTAATTAGTTAAGATAGTGTCTAACAGTGATTAGTTGTGCATAACATCCGATAGGCACAACTCTATAAAGAAGGGGATTGACACTATTTACCCTCTAGCACATTACGGATTATGTATAAGGCACCTTGGTGAGAACATATAACAAAATTTTAAGTGTGGTGGCCTCCTTTAGACATACTATGTGGCAGCAAAAGCTTATTGAGTTGATGAGTTAAAGGAACATTTTTGTCAAATCTGAATTAACGATGATAAGACTGCTATGTATCTTGAGCATCAAGTTGGTTTCAAGCGATGGAGTAGAGCTTATTTTCTTAGAAGAAGGTTCGATGTCGTGACCACAAACATAGCGGAGTCCATAAATTCAAAGTTGTTAACAGAAACGGAGTTTCCAATTATTGCCTTTTTTGATGCAATACAGAGGACATTATCATGCTGATTCCATGAGCATCGTATGGAGTCAGATAATTTTACCACAATCCTAGTTCCGTCATCTAAAATTATTGCGAGAATATATTGAACTTTCAATTGTACTGTTTGCCTATCCTCCCAATGCTTAGCAGTTCACCGTGCACGACTATGGTGTGAATGCCTTAGTTAACCTTGTTAGTAAAACTTACAGTTGTAACTAAAGTCCTTGACATTCAACATTTACCATGTCCTCATGCACTAGCAGCACTCAAACAATAACGCAAGCCAAATTATGGTTCAATAATTTACGAGGAACTTTGCTCCCCTCTCTATACGACAAGATACTACATGCTAGCTTATTTAGAAATGACATATCCAGTTCCTCCAGAAAAGCAATGGGTGGTGCAACGAGAGTTGCTTGACATTATTATTCATTCGCCATTCGCGAAGACAGAAAAATGGAGAAAAAGAGTTAAGCGTATTCCGTCAGCCTGTAAGATTCCTCAGAAAAAGAAAAGTGCTCAATTTACAAGCAACTTGGTAACAAGAAACACAATTGCCAGAATCGATTAGGTGCAAATCAAGAAAAATAGCTTCGAATAAAGATTTTGTAGATCTCATATATCACTTAAGCGATTTGATGTATCTCTTAAGCGACTATGCAAATGCCCTTTTAAATCAATAAATGCTTTGCATTTTATGGGTTTATTTATTGTAAGGCTATTTCTATAGGGAAACACTTGTGATTGTGTAACTTGTTTGACTTTTATCATAAAACAATGGGTGTTTTTATTATACATCTTTTTGGCCCGCTCATAGCTTTCTAGGTTGTATGTTTGTGTTGTAGAATCGCTTTATTTTTGCCAAGTTAGTATATGGCAATTGTTAAATGTCAAAAACCATGGGTAATTTACAAATAGATTTGTAAATTAAACTTATTACACTAAGTATAACACATATTTACAAGATCGCTTAAGCAATGTGAACTTATCGCTTAAGCGATGTAAGCTTATCTCTTAAGTGATATGTTTACATTGCGTAAGTGATCTTGTATTTGAGAAGGATTATTTTGACACTAAGTACAACACATATTTACAAGATCGCTTAAGCGATGTGAACTTATCATTTAAGCGATGTGAACTTATCTATAAGCTTATCTCTTAAGCGATATATTTACATTGCTTAAGCGATCTTGTATTTAAGAAAGATTATTTGACAACTTAAGTACAACACATATTTACAAGATCGCTTAAGCAATGCGAGCTTATTGATTAAGCAATGTAAGCTTATCTCTTAATCGACATGTATGCATCGCTTAAGCAATATTGTATTTAAAAATGATGATTTTGACACAAAGTACAATACAAATGTGCCAAGTCGCTTAAGTGATGTCGTTTATTGGTTAAGCGATTGGCTTATCTATATGATTATCGCTTAAGCAATCTTGTATTTGAGAAGGATTGTTTGACAACCCAAGTACAACACATATTTACAAGATCGCTTACACAATGTAAACTTATCGCTTAAGCGATGTAAGCTTATCTCTTAAGCGATATGTTTACATCGCTTAAGCGATCTAGTATTTGAGAATGATGATTTTGACACTAAGTACAAAAAAAAAATTACCTGATCGCTTAAGCAATGTAGGCTTGTCTATATGCTTATCGCTTAAGTGATATGTTTACATCACTTAAGCGATCTGGTTTTTTAGAAGGATGATTTTGACACTAAGTACAACACAAATTTACCGGATCGCTTAAGTGACGTTGTTTATCGCTTAAGCAATGTAGGCTTACCTATATGCTTATCGCTTAAGCGATATGTTTGCATCCCTTAGGCGATCTTGTATTTGAGAATGATTATTTTACAACCTAATGACATCAATACATATTAAGGCAATTTAAAAAGATTAATAACGTTAACGTTAACCTGGGACATTTAGAACATCATGAGATTCTGGAGAAAAGAAGGAAATTTATTGGATCGTTTAAGTAACATTGTTTATCACTTAAGCGATGTAGGCTTATCTATATGCTTATCGCTTAAGCGATCTGGTATTTGAGAAGGAAGTACAAAACAAATTTACCGGATCACTTAAGCGATGTAGGCTCATCTATATGCTTATCGCTTAAGCGATATGTTTACATCACTTAAGCGATCTGGTATTTAGAAAGACGGTTTTGACACTAAGTACAAAAAAAAATTACCGGATCGGTTAAGTGATGTTGTTTATCGCTTAAGCAATGTAGGCTTACCTATATGCTCATCGCTTAAGCAATCTTATATTTGAGAAGGATTATTTTACAACATAATTACATCAACATATATTAAGGTAATTTAAAAAGATTACTAACGTTAACATTAACATGGTACATTTAGAACATCACAAGATTCAGGAGAAAGAAGGAAATTTACTGGATCGTTTAGGCAACGTCGTTTATCGCTTAAGTAATGTAGGCTTATCTATATGGTTATCACTTAAGCGATACGTTTACATCATGTAACAGCTGCTCTCTACTACTATTCTTATAATACATACTATATAAATTATAGATACACATAGCGTATGAAAGATAGTGGGCTCAAATTTTCTTTACTCATAAAATATAAAACTTTACAAATACAAAAGACTATGTATTAAAAACTTTCTAATTAATACAAAATATCATAGCTGGTGGACAGTGGTGCCAATACTCCCCGCTCCTCGACGTCCATCAGACTGCTGCTCCTATTTCCTACAAAACAGGGAAGAACAACGGGGTGAGCACAACAATGCTCAGTAAATAAATACTTTATTACCTGTCCCCACAACTCATTTTTTGGTTCTTTCCTTACTCTATCGTTCTTCTATTTCTAATTCTCACTGTTTTTCTCTTTCTTTCTAATACTTTTATTCTCCTTTAACTCTGTTCTGCTCTTTTTATTCATTCTTTCTCTCTGTTCCTATTCTCTTTTCTTCTTCTCTTATTCTTACTCACCATGAAGGAAAATCATGGTTCTCTCTTGTTCTCATCATACTCACCATGAAGGAAAATCATGGTTCTCTTTCTTATTCTTGTCATACTCTCACTAACCATGGAAAAAATCGTGGTGCATGCATGTATGAGATGTACATGCAACTAATGCAAAAGAACTGCATGTTTCTTTCTTCTACTCTCTATTCTTACTAGCTCAAACTCTCTCATTCTTTCTCATACTCTCTCTCTTTCTATCTCATTCTTTCTCAAGCTTTCTCATTCTTTAATTCTCTCTCTATTATCTCATTCTCATTTCACATAGTTCATTTCTACTAACTCGGTCTTTGAATGTCACGGCCCCATCTTACCGGAAGCACGGCCAGGACTTCTCCTGCTCTACGTGACTTCTATTGATTCTCTTTCTGTCTCTCTTTCTCATAACTCTTTTCTGTTAACTTTCTGTTGTAGGTCACGGCCTCATCTTACTGGAGGCACGGTTGGGTACTCATCCCACTCTTCGTAACCCTACTCATTGTCTCTCTTTATTCTTTCTCATGTTTGCTCATTCTTCCTCACCTATGTGTCATGCCCTCATCTTACTGCAGGCACGGCTGGTGGAGATCACAAAGCACCAATCCACTCTTCATGACTTCTACTCATTCTCTGCCGATCTGACTCGGTCATGCATGGATTTGGAATCCTTGGCCACGTGAGTGTATTCTCTCTCTCTCTCTGAATGTCATGGCCCCATCTTACTAGAGGCACGGTTGGAACCTCATGTTCCACTCTTCGTGACGGTCACGACCTCATCTGACCGGAGGCACGGCTGGGGATCACAAAGCACCCACTCTCGTGACTTTACTCATCACTCACGGGTTCCCCATCGCACAACCTACTATATTCTCTTCTTTAGCACTTTTCTCTCTTTTATTCGCTAGTGCTCAATCTCTCTTTCTCTTTACTATTGGAGTGTTCTCATTCTCTTTACTCTTATAGTTGCAACATTTTCTACTCTTTCTCACTCAAACTATTACTCATAGTATAGCTTAGACTCAAAATTCTCTATTCTTGCTCAATCTAATATTCATCTCTTCCTCAAGCTAATCCTCATAGTATAGCTTAACTCTTAGAGTAGTCTATTCACAAAGTTCTCTACTCTTTCTTAAGCTACTTCTCAATGCACAATTAATGCACATGGATGGCTCATGCTCAATAATGCACTTAGGAAATGCCAATATGCAATGTTGCATCAAAGACAGTAGTTCTGCGCAGGTCACACTCAAAAAGGCATAACTTGAGTTATACATATCGGATTGATACAATTTTTGTCTCGTTTTAAAGCTTAGAGACAGGGCTATAACTTTTATGTTCTGGTCTAAACCCAGTTCAATCCGTAAGATACCCAAAAATCACTCAGAACGTCACGGCTGTGACAGGGCAGTTTGGTAACATGTTTTCACTTAGGCATTTCATCAAGCAACTCATGTGCATACAAAAACTCTTCTTTAACTACAACTCTCCTTCTCTTTTTAACCATCCAAAATGGGAGGAAACTCCCTTCTATGAACATGGTTCCTGTCATAGAAGAACACTCCCAAAATATCTACTCAATCTCCTCCAACTTCATCTCAAACTCATCACACATCAACACTTCCCATAAAGGAAATATCCAACAAACATAACATAAATACTCTTCTCAACTCAATTTCTCAACAAGTAGTATCTCTACTCAATTTCTCAACAAGCATCATATATACATACATAAATAAATCTCTACTCAAGAATTTCTTAAACTTTAGCTTGAGTTGGATTTACTTACCTCATACTTGAGTAGTCTTCACTAAAACTCTCTACTCTTGTTGAACCTTAGCTTTCCCTTATTTCCTAAGCATAAACTTAGTAAGAACTTAACCCTTACATAAATAAAACTCATATCTAGAGTAGAGATTCTTACCTCTTCTTGCTTAGGATCAAATCTTTGTCAAATCCCGACTCAAAACTCTCAAAAATCCCTTGGAAGATTGAGTGAGGAATTGAGAGAAAATGAGAGATGAAGAGGCAGTGGAAATGGGTGAAATGAAGGGGTTTAGAGAACTAAACTCTTATTAGCTAATATAATAAACACTCTTTCCCATTTTGCCCTTACTCTTTCTTAAAAATTCCACCTTTATCCTTTGATTCATTACACTCACACCCCCACACTAACCTATTCTCCATGAAATTTCCTTGCATTTTACTCACCACTTTTCCTGCTAATTAGGGGTAGAATGGTCATTTTGCCCTTAGGAAAGAATTCTCTAGAAATTCAAACAAAAATTCAGCCGGCCCTTCGCCGCGGCGAAGGATTCTCTGTCGCCCCAGCGAAGAATTACAGAACTGACACCGCCATACACAAAGCAACGTCGCCGCGGCGATGACTATTCTTCGCCCTGATGAAGACTGCAACTCCAAAATCTGCTAAGTCTTGATCAATTCCAGGGTAAACACTCAATCAAACCCAAAACATAAACTCAACCGGGCCAACCAAACAACATGAACAATATACAAACTCATTTAGGCACTTCAGTAACCCTTTAGGCCATACCATAAACAATGGCTACGTATCTTAAGTGAGGCATTACAATTCTCTCCCCTCCCCCCCCCCCCCCCCCAAAGAATTTCATCCCCGAAATTCAAATGAACAACCCCGAGTAACGGTTCTACACACTTTGCTTTACCTCCCGTACTTTCACTAGAGGGAAATTCTTGTTTTGGAGCTCCTTGATCTCTCTGTCTAATATTTAAACTGGACACCCCTCAAACTTAGGATTCCTAATCTTCATACTCAATACTCAAAACATGGGAGGGATCCCTTATATACTTTCGAAGCATCGAAAAATAAAACACATTATATACTCTTGTCCATATTAGGGGGTAGTATCAGGCACCTTTCCCACTCATTATAATATCTCAAATGGACTTCTGTACCTCAATGCTAACTTTTCTTTGCTATTAAACTTGTCACCCGATTGTAGGGGGAAAAGTCTTAAAAACACTCTAACACCCATTCTGAACTCATTATCTTTTCTCTTCAAATCTGTCAAACTTTTCTATTTCGCTTGGGCTTGACTTATTCTATTTCTGATTAACTTTATCTCTTCGATCAATTCCTGAGTCATTTCTAGCCCAAGAACTGTATTTAACTCATCTTTCTTGCCCACACATTTCAGTACAATGGAGTTCAACATAGTCTACCATACCAAGTCTCGTAAAAAGCCATCTTATTTGTAAGCTGAATTCTTAACATGGCAATCCTTACTGAAATGATCTCAATCTTCATACTTTTGATCTAGCTCTAACCATCTCCTTATACTCAACTCCCTCTAAGTAAGGAGATTAGTTAAACTCTTAGGGTCGGTGTAGATCTTACTCTGGACACCATAAAAGTAAAGCCTCCGAACTTCAGGGTAAAGAGTACTATAACTGAGCAAGACAATTAAGAAACACCCTGATGATAACCCGACCTCCAATCACTCTTGGAAAATACTATTGTACTCCTTAACTGGTCTAAAGATCATCTGTCCATGGTAACGGGCATTAGTCTCCACTGTCACTTATTCATTTCTCTGTAATCAATACACCTCCGTAATGACCCTTCTTTCTTCTCTACAAACAAGATCGAAGCTCCCTAGGGAGGATGACTCGGTTGGATAAGACATTTATCTAACAACTCTTGAAGTTGCTTCTTCAATTCTTGAAGCTCGGCTGAGGCCACTAGATGAGGGATTTTAGCAATCGGTGCTGTCCCCGGTGCCAATTCAACACTAAACTCAATTGCTCTTTTCAGAGGTAAGCCCGATAACCCTTTCAGAAATACCTCTAAAAATTCTCAGACTACTGGCACACTCTGCATCTCTGATTATGAGACATCACTACTTAGCACCACATAGACTATCTGTTCAGAACACCCCTTTTCTTAACATCTCTCTAACTTTCACCCTACTGCTCAACATACTAAACTAATGGCCCGTTGTAATTCTGGAAATGATATTATGATTGAATCTCACTCTTCCCTCGGCAATCAACCTCTACTCCATATCTCCTTTAGGGAACTCATGCCCAAAAATATCCACGTAGGGCAAAGGATACTATCTAATCAATTGTTAACTCTCTTTCATGAATCACTACGAACTTTCCTGAATAAGTCTTCCCTTCTCTTAAACTTTATTCTAAGCTCAAGGGGGTTCTGTTCCCTCTAATTTTAGCCCATGGACCACTTGTCTTTTCTCAACTCCGGAGTACTCACTATTCCAAGTACAAACCTTACAAGGGAGTTAACTCTCACTGCCCACTCTTCACTGTACTTAATCCTTACTAAAACTAATAAACTCTTGTACCTTCTTATGAACCTTACCAACTGTTCTCAACTTCAACCATCTTCTAAACTCTTCTCAAATCATGACCAAACCATCGTGGGTATCCTCCATTAATGCCTACAAAACTCGGGCATCCCTCTCAGTCAAGAGACTGGTATACCGGATCTTCTTCCGGTCTATTATACACTCAACGGGCTAAACCATTCTTTTACTACCAACGGGTCCGTTGTATTTTTAAACTCTAACGGCTGATAAAAACTTAGGAACCCATGAATCAACTCAATCCAATTCTATACCGTCTAAGGTATCGACCTTTCTCTTTCTCTTGTAGTAGGTCGCACTTGGAAGGGGTTTCAATTCCTTCTAATTCAACTCGGGGAAGTAAGTTTCCCTGTACTCACTGCCTTCTTACCTCATACTCAGGTCTTGTATCTCATTTACAAGACAACCACATTAAACAACTCAAATAACACTTTAAGCAAGGAAAGACTTAACTGACAACGGTCGGCTACGGAACATCATGGCGGCGAGAATGGCACACTGTCAAATCCCAAAATCTTTGCTCTGGTACCAAAAATGTAACACCTGCTCTCTACTACTATTCTTATAATACGTACGTACAGGAGAATAGACAGCAAATTAATCACAATATACCTCACGAGCAACACCAGCTTCAAACAGTGACTCATCTGGAAGCAAATCCAAGATCACCAAAACATCACCAAAAGATAGGAAAGAAGGCATAAGCATTATTATAGAAAATATATGTCATGTACAACAAACACAACATAAATGAGATCAGAATGCCCTTTCTTTTATGAATACACAAAATTATCTTCATCAGAATATCATTAACAACACTTACCATCTCCAGCTGCATCAATATCCTTTTCAGTCATACCATCAGGACGTTTGAATTCCCGCACAACCTAAAGTTTAAGACAGACAAAATTGACAAGTGGCATTATCAGTAATGAATGGAGGTTTAGGCCTGGGGGTGTATGGTCAC